>NW_008664235.1:146502-206823 GCF_000695815.1 Acanthisitta chloris | reverse complement strand
TGCTCTGCCTATTCTGTCCTAGTCCCTCCCCTTCAATGCTAATCAGAGAGCAAAGCACAACAAGGAGATAATTACACATCGTTGTTATTTGTGCCAAGAGACTTTATGTAAATATTTTTGATACATTCCGTTATTTTTCTCCAGCAACAAGTTGCATTTTAAGGTAGAAGTTTGGACAGACACCTTCTTTAGATTTCTTGTTCGATGATTTTCAGACCTTGTTTAAAATTATAGTACAAATTTGTACAATAATATATCTTTTAGTTTTATAAACCATAAGGGAAAATTTCCTTTGTAGGCAGCAAAGTAGTGAAGCTAGTATAGCTAAAGGAGCTTTTAATGCTGAGTGTCTGAAAGTGAATTAGGAGATTAAATTTTTGGAGGGCAAAATTTGCTCAATTATTCTGTTATTTAAGGCAAGGTATAGATGATGATGATGATGATGATGATTTAAATATCCATCTGAAAATGGCATTTTTCATTCTTTAGTCAAAAAGGCTCACAAACTCTGAGAATAATGCCAAATCCTCTTAGTTAGTGCTAAGAGAAACTGCCAGAAAATTGATATGCACCACTGAAAACATGGACAAATATGACAATGAGCTTAGCTGGCATAATGTTCATTTGCAGAAGTAGTAATTAACCAAAAATTTACAAAAAGCATAAACAAGATCCTAAAGACTCAGGTTACTACTAGCAAAATTTGTTTCCTCATTTAAATGGTAAAAATAACTTAAGAAGAAAATTATATTCCAACTTTAGGTTTTAAAATTGTGATAAAAGATTGTAACTGAAAAAAAAGAAATCTCAGAATAATTAATTCTAATTTGTGTCTACCATGAACAACAAAGTCCCCTGGAAAGACCTTTCTATAAAGTCATTATACGGTTTCTATTTTGATGGGCAATGTTTTTAATGAACTGATCCCAATTAGATGAGCTGAAATGAAACCATTCACTCTCTTTAAAAGAGCAATGGTGCTCCTGATAACAGAGACTTAATCACTGTGTGACCTAATCTGTTGCCTGTCTAGAATCTCCATCACTGCAGGTTGAAATTTAGTATTAAATGTCTATCAATGATGGTGTGCAAATAAAAATCATGAAAGCAAACTGATTTAATGCCAGACTAATGAGATTGGAGGCTCTGCTTAAGGAATTACATTTTAGCCTTTCTCAAATAAAGTGCTTAGAGGGGAGAGGACTTCCCCAAATTTACTGGAGTAGGAGATTTCAGTGGTTAATGAGAGGATCAAGACTAAATGTCAAGCTAAATAATATCATCATCTCTTCATTTCTGGTGCTTGCCAAGTCAGTCACCACTTTCATATACCCTGTTGCAACAGGTTCATTGGCCAAATCTGAACTTCCAGATAAATAGTAAAACCTCATTCCTCAATGTTCAGCCACTAATCTGAAATCAGTTTAGTGCAATATTTAATAGCTAAACCACTACACAATGGTCTGAGAAATACCAGATTGCTAAATCCACAGTTACTAACAGGTTCTTATTGGAAGCTATAAGAAATATTTTTAAGAGCTTGACGCAGTTTCTTGATATTTTGGGCTTTTTTTGTTAACTTGAGGAAAATTGTAATTCTTGAAGATTTGACTGTCCTTCAATGTCCCTCCTGACCTGAGGGGCTCAGAGCTGAGCACAGGATTCAAGGTGTGGCCTCACCAGCACCGAGTCCAGGGGCAGAATCACCTCCCTGGTCCTGCTGACCACACTGTTCTGATCCAGGCCAGGATGCCATTGGCCTTCTTGGCCCCCTGAGCATACTTCTGGCTCATGTTCAGCTTTCTGTCTATCCAAACTCCAACATAAACAACTTCAGACTTTTACCCTGCTGCATTTCCACAGCTGCAACTCTATTCCTCAATAAATCTTGATACCTTCTCATTTACACTTCAGATTTCTCCTAACCAAAGGTACTTCATGGGACATTTTTAAGGATTAACCCTGGATAAGATGGCCTTTAGACATCAATATTTTGCAAGTTTATCAGTATAGGAGGGAGATGATGGAGAAGAAAGGAATGAAAAATGCAACTTTCAGATTACCTTTAAAAATGTGCAGGAAGTCTTAAAGGATAAAAAAAAAGAGATATTACGAAATGCTGAGGTTTGCCCTCTCGTGTTTCAGCAAGGGATTCTAAATATCATCATGGGAGCAATCAATTTGCAGCAGCTGTGGACAGCCTTAAGGGCTCCAACATCTTAATTGGAGAAATGTTTTAAAAGTTAAAAGGCCAGAATCATGTTAAGTACATGAAGCAAAAACTCACAGATGCTTCTAAATGTATTCATTATACAGTATTACAAAGGACAGCATCAACATAAGAAAGAATGTTCAAAAAGGATAATTAAAAATCTAGATTTCGATGAATTCTAATCAAATGCTAGAAATATTAGCATACACATTAATCTATTCTAAAAAATTGTATTAGTAATTTTTAAGAATTATCCTTTAATATGAATTTAATGCACAGAAGCTAAATTTTAAGGTACTTAGAAACATAATAGACACTTAATTATAGCCAGGATTGAAATTTAACAGTCCACTTAAACTACTCAGCCCCTAATTTAGTTTTCTTCTTTATGTTGAATTGAGTGTTAAAGCAGGGAAATGATCTAACTTTCATGAAAGTTGAAGCCTAATGCAACTGGGCACAAAACCTCTGGCTTTTCCAAGCTGGAATGCATATTATCCTTTGGCTTAATTGCACTTAGAAATAATAGTGCCTTCAAGAGTACCTGTTTGCTGAGTGACTCAGACCTTCAGGATGAAAATAGCACAGGAGGAAAATAATGCCCAGAAAAGCAGCAGCAATTCTACTGTTCACTATTACCTCCCTTCATTAAACATATGTTTTGCCTTTCATCATCCCTCAGTGGTGCTGCTGAGGAAGTAGCCAGCAATGTTCATTACAAGCCCATCACTCCCAAGAAGAAGAGATTCTTCAGTTACTGCTCTCTCCAGTGAACTATGATCTGCAATGTGGATAAATTAATAATTCAAAGAAAACATTACTGTTCTGGAAAACCTGTAAACATCCTAGAGGGTAAGAAGGTCATGAAAATCTTGGTGTTTGGCTCCATTTTCACTCTGTAGCTAAAGTAACTTCAATACACTCTTCCAGTTTGGCAATGGAGCTATGTGGCAGGAAAAAAAACACATCAAGAGATCCTTGTTTACTCTTAGGAAGTGTAAATTTACAGCATCATAGGAAAAAGCAACAGTTGAGCAATGAGGACCTAGTTCAGTGTATCTGCAGCAATATTAGTAATATACTCACTGATTAATCATAGAATCATAGAATTTAGGGGTTGGAATGGACCTTACAGATCATCTAGTCCCAACTCCTGCCCTGGGCAGGGACACCTCCTCACTAGATCAGGTTGCTCAAGGCTCATCCAGCCTGGCCTTGAACACCACCAGGGTCAGGGCAGCCACAGCCTCCCTGGGCAACCTGTGCCAGTGTCTCACCAACCTTAGAGTAAAAAGCTTTTTACTAATATCCAACCTTTCCTTCCCTTCCTTCAGTTTCAATCCATTACCCCTTGTCCTATCACTGCAGTTCCTAACACAGAGTCCCTCTCCAGCTGCTTGTAGCCCTTCAGATATTGAAAAGTTGCTCTGAGGTCTCCACACAGTCTTCTCCAGGCTAAACAGCCCCAACTCCCCCAGCCTGTCCTCACAGGGGAGATGCTCCATTCCTCTTACCACTTTTGTGGCCTCCACTGAACTTGCTCCAACAGTTCCATGACCTTCTAATTTATCACACAAAATGGCTTAATACAGGTTGTTCTAATGACTAGAAGATTTAGACAGTATTTATTATGTAGTTTGGTTGAAAACATCATCAAGGAGCTCTGTCCAAAGTGATGTAAACAGTGATATCCTCATTGGTCTATTTACAGTTTCTCAATCTAGTGCCAAGCACTCTGGTATTACACAGGATTATATTTTCAGTAATTGCTCAAATATTGGCTTCTTTGCTCTACTTTTGTGTGGTGAGTCATCCTTGAGGCAACCTTCTGCTAGCCTGGAAGCCTGAACCATTGAGCTCCTTCCTCAGCTCCAAACTGACATAGAAAAGTTACCTGTTACCTCCTCAGTGTTCTCCACATATCTAACATCTATTTTCATGTGCTTCTGTATGAAAATCAGCATATGATGCTGATAAATACCCAACACAAAGAAGCAATCCCGGTCACTGTGACAGAGAAAAACTATTTTCTTAACTACTAGAGTCCATAAATCTTTTACCTGATGAAATCTTCAATTCAGTAGCCAATTTCTACTCAGGACATATAAATTTAATCAGTATTTCCCTAAGTTCTGTTTTCCCATTGTACCAAGCCATATTTAAGGTTGTTGTCTTTTATCATCTTCCAATCCATCTGTTTGCCAACTTATCTAGTTTCTATCAAAGGCCAGTAATCAAAAGCCTTTGTTGTTCTTTTATGTTGCAAAATAAATAACTTTGAAGCTATTTGTTATAAAGATTATGAACACTACTGATGCTATGACACACAAGTCCTCTAAAACAAGAAACTAGAGTTAAAAGATGAATTTGTCTTTTAATTGAACTAATTATGAAAAAAGGAGATTGCAGGAAGCCCAAAACATTGAACTAATTGTCTGTGGAATGCCTTCTGGTAAAGGGGACATGAGAAGAGCCCTCACCTCATGTCAGCAATTATTTTGGCAAATACAGAGCTGAATGTTGGGTAAATGTGCAAGTGTTTGCTTGTCTAAAGAAATATCTAATTAATCGCCTAGAAAAAAAATAGAAGTCCTGTTGTGTAGAGCTTCCTGAAATCGCAGAATTTGTCAGGAGTACAATCTCAGTTGCAACTGTGTGTTGTCTCTGCTGTTCTAGGGATAAATAGGTTAAACTCAATCACCGGCTACAACTTTATACCTACAGTTAGCATGAAGCTGGAAAGATGTAGGGTAGGAATCAGGTGGTGCAGAGCATCACCTTGTCATTATTTTACAACAGTTGAGGATGTCTCTCACTCCTTATTAATAAACTTATAGACTACATACAATGTAGCTGAAATTCTACCGTGCTACTCCCAGTTTCTGCCCTTGAAATTTCTTCTAAGCAATTATTTTAACTGAATGATATGACTTAAGTATCTCAATTAGGTTAAGGCGATCTCAATTAAGTTTTGGCAAGGTATTAGAAGAAAGTTTTTTACTCTAAGGGTGGTGAGACACTGGCACAGGTTGCCCAGGGAGGCTGTGGCTGCCCTGACCCTGGTGGTGTTCAAGGCCAGGCTGGATGAGCCTTGAGCATCCTGATCTACTGAGGATAGCAGGGTGAGCTGGGACTAGATGATCTGGAAGGTCCATTCCAACCCTTAAATTCTCTGATTCTATGATTCTAGAAATCAGTCCAATCAGTATTTCCATGCTGTATATGTACAGTACATACTGTTGCAATCTCCTCACGGCTAATTCCAGTACAAGTCTGAAAGCTGTTCAGAAATATCCCTGAAAGCTTTTTCCCCCTTCTGAAGAACCCTTTTTTCACATCTCATTCTAAGGAACCTTGAGCATCCCTAGCTTTAGGGGGTTTTGTGCATTTAGCTTTCTCCTTGCTAAGAGATGCTGCAAATTATAATCTATGCAACCTCAGAGCCACAAGATGCATTTGTTTTTTTGTCTTCTGTTCATCATATCAGAAAAACAACTACTCTCTGCCTTTTTGCTTAAAAGATACAACTGGAAACAAATGGTTATGTTTACAATACCCATCACTCTGTACTCAGAGTACTAATTGGAGTGCACAGTCCTGTAGTTCTTACTTACCCCTGACCAAATTTGTGCTCATTATCACTTCCTTAGGCACTAAGCCCCTTTGTAGAGTTTGCTGGGGGCAGTCCCAAGTTTGCAGTCTCTACTGTCACAGTCATTTGCACTTGTTGCCTGGTTCTCACCACCGAGTGTAGCTGTGCAGCACACCCAGGACATTCTGCCTCCTCACTCTCCACACAGACCACTGTCTTGGTGCTCTGGGCAGCAGCCACCAGCAGCAAACATATGTGCAGCAGCAGCACTTCCACAACTGAAGGTTTGAATTTCCTGGTTGCTGTTTTATTTACGTATCTTTAAATTTGTTAGATCGTTTTCATTTTCTACTCCTAATATACACAGGAGGAAAACGAGTCCCAAAAAGTCATATCAAAATAGCCTTTCAGGTACTTTGTAGGTAGATGGGATATGCTGAGATGGGAGTCCATTATTTTTCCATTTAGGCATTGCAATATCCTGTAACTTACTCCCATTTTCCCTGCCTAATTTGCCATCTCTTAGATGCCAAGAATGTGTAGAAATCTCGGAGGGGCGTTTCTCTCATCAGCAGCAAAGGAACATTGGAATAATGACTTTCAGGCATTGGTGGCAAGCATTGTATTCTCAGAAGCATAAAATCAGAAATGGAAAAACTCCTAATAGGTCACCTAATCTATCTTTCTGCACAAACTGAGTTCTGCATAGTTGAAATAGCTTGAATTTTGTTAAGAAGTTGCCTGCTTGGGATTCCATACGCAGATTTCTTTCCAGTAATGCAGTCATACTCCCTTCCCCATGTCCCTTTTCAATCTCAAGGAGGAGCTGAAACTCAGAATATAGAAGGAATAAAGGGCAAGAAGCTCAGAGAATTGTTACATTAAAACCACCAACTTAGCCTGACATAACCCAGAGTTTTGGGCTCTGTATTAACAGGAAAAAAATATTAAACTGGCATAACACTTCGGTGGCAATAATTACTTTCTAAATGTACTGGAATAAATTTGATCTTGATGAAATTCCTTCTGATGCCAATGCAGTGACTACTACTGCCTTACTAATACACCTCTCTAATTCTCATATCAGCAGGATAAGATCTTGAAACTCCTGAATAATGAACTTTCTTACACAGCTAGGCAACTACCAATATGTAAAGACATACTTTAGCAGTTCCTCTCAGAACAAAATAATGATCTGTTTGCAAAAGTTAACAGGTCTATATTTGCTCAGCTCAGTTCTGCAACTTTTCAGTTACACCACTACTTTATTTCTGCTTCTGTCATAAGTAGGAACTCAAATCATTAAATGGCCTCTGAACTGGACATATGTTTAATCAATTTACACTATTCAACCAGTTTCACCAGCAGCAATTCTGACAGATTATCTACCCACATCCATATGGTGTCATCAACCATCTCTAAACCATGGATCACTCAAAGGTATGAATGCTGTCAGGAGTTTTAGGCATCAGCCTCATGGTACCTGTGGAAGAGTTCTGACTTTGAATGTGCCTTGAGGATGAAAGAATGAGAAGAAGGTGAAGGAACAAAAAGGCTTATCTTTCATTCAGGAGCTTTCTAGCGGTTCTGGAGAAAACGGACACCTCACGTGTTCAGTGAGTAGCAAACAGTCCCAGATGGATGGGAAGCTGACCTTCCAAAGCATCATTCAGCAGAGCTGAATTAGCACAAAGCTATAAATAACCAGCTATTAGGATTGCAGCAGAAGCAGCGATTCTGTCGTACTGCAAGGCAAGACAATCAGATTTTATTATTTGTATGTAATCACAGTTGCTATGGGGTAGACAGGAGCGAAGAGAGAGACAAATAAATTATAACCTTTTTGCAGAAGTAAAATCAAAGCAGTTTTGTGGAAGCATTTAAAAGCAATAAGAGCTTTTCCCAAATGGGGCTTCTTGCAGTCATTTTGACAGCAAGGGAATTTTTTTTCCTGATGACAATCAGATTTTATTATTTGTATGTAATCACAGTTGCTATGGGGTAGACAGGAGCGAAGAGAGAGACAAATAAATTATAACCTTTTTGCAGAAGTAAAATCAAAGCAGTTTTGTGGAAGCATTTAAAAGCAATAAGAGCTTTTCCCAAATGGGGCTTCTTGCAGTCATTTTGACAGCAAGGGAATTTTTTTTCCTGATCACAGCAAAAAAGAAAAGAAAAAAAAAGAAAAAAAAAAAAAAAAGAAAAAAAAAAAAAAGGAGAAAAAGAGAAAAAGTTTCTGTCATAGCTTAAGTCAGTAGTTTTCTCCCAGAAATGTGTTTACAGTTTGAGTCTCAACAGGGAGGCATGTTTTGCATGTAAATAGCAGGTGGTTATGGAGAGCTACTTTGACAGCTAATGTCTTGAGCTGCCTTGACATCAGTGGTCTAATAGAGTGGCTCTGTAGCAAGTGAAGTTCCTGATGAAAGGCAACCAAATTAAGTGGAGTTTTTCATCTCAGTTTCTAGCCATCTATACTGCGGCCGTTCAAGGGGGAATGAAGGAATGATTAAAAAGAGATTGCACTCTGGCTCTGGTGGCAACTGACATAAATGAACTTGAAAAGACAAATAAGACTACACTAATTTTAAAGCCACAGTGATTTTCCTCAGTCAGCATCACTGGAAATTGCATAGCTGAAAGCAGAGGTGGTCTGACTCCTGCCCAGGAAAAAAAGCAACCTCATGCTGTGGCAAAGGGGGAATGTCAAATACACCCCAGAGAGAGGTAATTAAAGTCGTTGTCTTATTTATTCTTCTTTGTAGAGAATTAATAGCTACAGTGTTCATAATGTCTCCTGGCTCCTGTGCTTAGGCTTAATTCACATTTTCTTTCTATTTCCTAAATTATAATTCGAAAATTACATTGCTGATCTCAGGAAGGTACATGAGTCTCAATAGTAATGTTTCTGTGCCAAAGAATTGAGAAGGCTATAATTTTTCCAGGCTGCAATCATGGACTCTTCCTCTCCAGACAATGGTCTTTCCTGTGCATCTTCTCAGGAAAAACTGTGACTTAGGAACCCTACAATGGTGCTTGAGCAGAAGTACAGTATACTCATTAATCAAATGTGTTCAAGAAAGGTTGTAAGACTCCCTAATATGTAAAGTTCTATAAAACTACATAGACTTTGCAACATAAAGGCACTGACTTATTTTTGGCTCATATATGCTGATTAGCACAAAAGGTTTCCAGGCGTTCCAACAATTCACAGTTCAGCTACCAGCCCATTCTACTCCATCTGACTGGATCTTTGTATATAACTTTGTGGTTTTATGATAAAGACAAATCTTACTCTTCAACAGCACTTAGGTTTGCTGCTAGAACTGACCTAGACACATTTTAAGCACAAAATATATCTGGAAAAAAAAAAGTCCAACTCTTCAGCAAACATGAGTTTCCTTCCCTCTCAAGAAAAGGTGTTACCAAGACATTGCAGCTCTCATACTATGGTAATGTTTCAAAACAGAAACACAGATGTTTAAATATTAAAACTTTTCCTCAGAACTTTAGGAATCCTAGACATTTTATCCCACAGAACTGTGGAATGAACAGGAGTTCATGGAGAAGCTGCTGTGTTGCTGCACAGAGCTCACATTTCCAGGGAACCCTCTCTCTGGATAGCCTGTGAAAGCCCAAAGTGTGAATGCAACCATCTCCTTGTGGATTTGCACATCTCCATGCCACCAGACCCTGCAGTGGTGTGAAATATTCTTTGCAAGAGAAAGAACAGTGTCACTGCTAATCCTTTCTCTCTGAGAAACATCCCACATGAGTGGGAACAAAGGTTAAAGCTGCATTTGAGACATGTAAGATACAAGATATCTGAAGGGAACCTATAAGGGAGCAGGACAGGAACTCTTTGTTAGGAACTGCAATTATAGGACAAGGGGCAATGGGTTCAAACTGAAGGAGGGGAAGTTTAGGTTAGATATTAGAAAAAAGATTTTTACTCTAAGGGTGGTGAGACACTGGCCCAGGTTGCCCAGGGAGGCTGTGGCTGCCCCAACCCTGATGGTGTTCAAGGCCAGACTGGATGAGCCTTGAGCAACCTGATCTAGTGAGGAGGTGTCCCTGCCCAGGGCAGGAGTTGGGACTAGATGATCTGTAAGGTCCATTCCAACCCCTAAATTCTATGATTCTATGATCATCAGTCTGCCAAGCTATAAACAGAATGACAGTCCTCAACATTCCTTAATTGTTCTGATTTTACTTTGCCTTCACACTGGTTGTTGGCAAGTGCACACTATTTTGTCCTACAGTTCTGCTGCAGAGAACTGTGTCTGTGCTGGCTCCACTGTCTGTCAGAAGGTTGTCACTAGGAGTTTTATAGGGATCTGTCTTGACAGGTAACCTATTATATGCTGAATACTGAGCCTATGTCTACCTCTTGCCCCAAAATACAGATAGAACTAGGAGTTAGAAATATATCATGCTAGCTACTTCTTTTTTGCCCTGTATCTCCCTGTGTCAGCTGTGCTATGTCCAGGAGCATTAAGAAGTAAGGTACATGTAAGGCTAAGGATCTCTGGGGAAAGGAAAAGAAACTCTGATCAGTTTTGACTCTGCAGAAAATTAAAATACTGAAGCTCCATAACCAAATCCTGAAAATCAAATATTGACAAGAAGATAGTCCATAATAATCTCCTAAGTGTTTCAGCTCTGCCAATTATGTGCTAAAATTGCTAAGAGCCTGTATTTCACTTGAGGTAAAATTACCATACGAGTGACATTTCCTCCTTTTGCATCTCATGACAAGACTTTGACTTAGAAGTCACAAACAATCACAAGTTTGTTACATCTTTGCCATTTCCTTTTTATGCTGCAGCCTTGACAGAGTATCATTAGAAATGATACAACTATACATCCATTGCTCAGCTAAACTAGGTAACCATGTATCTTCCACAGTGCAATAATTCATAATGGAATATTCAAATACAGGCAAGCAAAGATGCTTGAAAACATACTCATATAAGTTACTATTCTGCTCAGACCCCATCCCTCCTGAATCAATGCTCCCAACACAGCCTATCTCCATGCAGATTGCAGCAGCAGATGCTCTTCACTTTGGTCTTTTAACTTATTCTCAGCAGATCTAAAAAAATCTAATCCTTAACAGGTCATTGTGATAAAACTTGTGTATGCTTTGGTCAAAAACTCACTATAATCTTACAAAATTCCTCATACAAGGAATGGCATAGGGTACACAGACTATCATGGCTTTCCAAGCCATGGTGCAAGTTCTAATGGCAAAACTAGCACATCAGTAGCAGAAAAACGTCAACTTCCTCTCGCTCTCTGAACTGTCAAAACAAAACTGAAATATTGTTATTCAATGAGAATTTTTAACTTATTGTATTACTATTTGAAATGAAATTTCTCATGAAGTATAATAGCAGAACTATCAAAAGAATTCTTTGATATTGCAAGAATGTATGGGGAAATACCTGCATGTCAGATGTGCAATACACATCTGCATGCAGAGGTGTGATTTATTACAGGTTAGCTAGCTAGGTCCTAATGCAACTCATGAGTTTAATGGAGGACCAAAGAACAGTATCAGACAGCAAGAAATAAATCAGAAAGCACTACATAAAAAAATTAATGGCTATTGGTAACAATTTAGTGTGCCTAAACCAGAGTAATTCCTTTGTTAAATTATACTTCCACTTTATTAACCATTGCTTGGTTTATTTTGTACCAAATGTGGCCAAGAAGAACAAATAAAACCAGAAAGTGAATGTTGCAACCCAGAGCACTGAATGATCATGGCAATACAAACATATCATTTCTGCAGGGGAAATCAAGATCCAGGTGGTACCAGCTCTTCATGAAACAGACAATAATGTTCCAACAAAGCAATGATGTGCTTATGCTAAAATCATTTCAGAACTCTAGCATTAAAAATGCTGTTGAAAAGATCAGATACTGAAAAAGTATAAGGGTTTCTTATTCTAGGCTACAGCTGTAAACATTTCTCAGTATAACACTGATTTAAAATCATTGCCATCCAGCAGCAAAACACTTACCTGGGAAAGTGAGTGGCCTGAATTCAGTCTAGCTCTGAGGGAATAAAAATCTGTATCAGAGAAAAATCAGTTCAGAGCTACACTGGACATCTCATTAGATAGGCTGAGGATTAATGAGGCTAGAAACTAACTGCACTTTTGTTCCTAGAAATGGTCTTTGTCTAATTACAGGTCAGACAAATTGACAAACCAGTATATAAAAATTATATAGGTATTGTCCTTGATGTTTGTGTTTCCTGCAGAGAGGACTTCTGTGCTCAAGTGTAGCAGTCAATAGTATTCACATGCAGTTAAAATTAATCTTAAAGAGGTGTGACAGATTTTATCCTTCATCACTTTTAGGTTTGTTAAGATTAATGAAGCACATTTCCAAACCTGATGATGTATTTTCTCTTCAATCAATATGCCACTTTACCCAATACTTCTTGTATTTATTGCTACTACTATACACTCTTGCCATAAAACCAAAAAAGAACCATTGACTGAAATTGTTGGTTAACTTGTCACCAACCATTGACGTTTTCACAGCTTAGTCCTTTGGGCTTGTTTGTTTGTGTTTAACAAAGGGTCATCAGAGTATAATGTAGCAATGCAACCTCAATGTAATCCCTTAATTATTGCTGAATCAAAATGTAGCAGCTGTTACCTATCGCCAGTGTGTGGCACGTTCATCATATAGAGAGAACATGACCAGAAATTTAGTATATGCAAATTTTTTTCTGCAATGCATCCTAGGAATTGTTATTCTCTTGCCAACAGCCAAAATGAAAGACTGGACAGAAGACAAGAATGGGTAACTGACCTGAGACCAACCTTCAGGTTTTCATAGAATCACAGAATGGGTTGGGCTGGAATAGACCTTAAAGATCATCTCGATCCACCTCCCTGCCATGGGCAGGGACACTTTCCACCAGCCCAGGTTTCTCCAAGCCCCATCCAACTTGGCCGTGAATATTTCCAGGGATGAGGCATGGTCATGATGCCATCAGGAATCAATACAAGAGAAAACCAGGCTGCAGTGCCAAACCAACTGCCATAAAACAGTAACATTCCCCTAATTTATTTATTTGTAACAAAATCCATTACCATTTACTAGTCATGAGTTAATTGGATGCAGCAATTGCTCCATGTGGACTCTGACAGTGAAAGAATGTTGTTAACAAAATCTGAATGAAGCTGTTGGCCCACGAGACCTGCAGCAAGGAGACCTTCAGCTGTGCTGATTGCAACCCTCTGGACAGACTAGGGCAGGATCCCTTTTATTCTTTTATTATTACATGTGTGTGCAGCAATCACACAGTAGGACTCCCCAGCCCAACTGGGGCTTCTACTACTCCGAGATAAATAAAATATGTGATTAATAATACACACTAGAGCACCATCACTTCTTCATAAGAAAATGGCAAATACACTCCTGCAGAATAAGCACGTACTTTACAATAATCCTACTTAACATTCTGCTTCTCTTCTCACTTATAAACAACAGCAACAGGACAAAAGATGGCAATTTTAATTGTAAAGCAGCTTAATAATTTTATAAAGGGAGCTGTACTCCTACTGTACATCACAGCATAATGAATTCCTTTTGAAATGGGAGAAGGAAGGAATAATCCCAGAAGCTCAAACAGATAAGATGAAATGCCATCCTAATGCAGTCTGCATCTTGTACCCACCATAATAAGCAGCTATTCTGTGTTTAGCAATTTGAGCACTGCATTGTTCCCAATAACTGGAATGAGGATGGATGGGGAAGAATCTGCTTACATGGGAATAACTTTTATGTAATTATTAATGAAGTTGTTTATTGTTCACATTGTGCTGCCTATAAATGTCTATATTGAACACTCAGCAGAACGTAAGACAAACCATTAGTCTGATTTGAATAGTGGGAAGAGATCAAAGAGACTAGAACATAGTTTCAGCAGCTTTTTGAATTTTGCTTTAATTCAGTAGAGTCCAACCTACAAATCTCAGGTGATTTGACAGACTGCAAGCCTCTTATACTTATGTCTCTCTATCTGATTTCATAAATCCTTCATATATTTCTGCCCAAAAGTTTAAGACTTATACCTCAGTGGCTGACTTTGGACGAGAGTTATTTATGGCTGCCAGTGTACAAAAAAGGGGGTTAGTATGAAAAAGAGACTTCAGCAAGAAAACTGAACTGTGAATGAGTCTTATGTACTCCAAACTCTAACTGATAATAATTTTTAAGTGCAATATGGCTATAGGTGTGATATTTGAGATCTTATGATTCAAAAAAGTGTTTAACACTGCTAAGAAATTGAAGTGCAACTTGATGAGTGCATTGTTTTTCTGGATATACATACTTTTTCCTCAGAGTAGTGTCTAGTGGTTAGAAAGGTGATTATTAAGTCCATATATTAACTGGTTGCAATACTATATTCTCCACCAAAAAAAAAATAAAGCTATTGAACATATGACTAAATTAATATTCTTAACAGTAGACACATGACTTCAGTAACAGTGGGATGTAAAAAACAACAGTAGGATGTTTATGTGGGGGAGCAAAGCTGCACTATATAGCTGCTGAAGAGACAGAGGAGTGTATGTATGGGCCACCAGATGAAGACACAGATGAAGATAAAGAATCTTACAGAGTTTTACAATCTGCTGTAAGAAAGAATGATGATGGATGCCATCCCAGAGCTCAAAGAACTAGTAAACCCTAGATAAACTGAAAGACATGAGAGTTCAAAGCATTGCTGAAAGTAGAGAGATTTCAGGAGCAACACCAGTTATAAGTGCTCCCCTTCCACCTATTTTGCAGGGGTTTGTTTTGTTTTAACCCAGATGAGTTTGCTGATCCAATTCACAACATGAGTCCATAAACAGTAGTGTTAGTAGAATGGAGGGAGCACTGTGCTGCAGCATGGCACAGAATCTGGGTCTGGATAGGATGGGAACTCGTGCTGAAGTCAGGAGATCATCAAATGATGATACATCTCTCCCACCTCAAGCAGAGTGCAGCACTGTTTTCTTTGCCTGTGACAAGAGTTTGACCTGGAAAAAAGAGAAGCTGTTGCTTCATCTGTAGATGGAAGGTAAACTGAATCTAAACTCCACTATGAGCACAGAAACCAAAGCTAGGGAAGAATATTGTCAAGCCATGATATATCTTCAAGAGAAGTACAACCATTCGGATGATGACGATAAAGCTTTAACCTGTTATAAAACTGAAATTTTCTTCCTCTCTGATAGTGAAAACACAAATGATTCTGCAACAAGTGACACCCAAAGAGCTCTTTGCCTCTTATTTGACTATCAGAGAAGCTATGCAGGACTCAAGAGGATGTGAGCAGGTTCATTCCTTGCTGGTCCTCAAAAGAAAAATTACTTCATTGTCAAATGCACTCCCAGCCTTGGCTCATGGGCAGAAAACCTGTCTTAGAGATCTGACTTATCTGATATATACATACATAAGTCCTACAGATTTTCTTGGGAAGGGTAGAGGCCAAATTTAAGAATCAACAGCACCAGCATAACTGTACAAGTCTTTCTACCATCTAAGAAAAGGTAGATTCAGCTGTCCTCAGATTCTCAACTCAACTACATGATGACTTAATTAAGTTATAAAAACACCCAAATGTTCAAGTCCCAACTACACAGATCAGCATAGTTTACCAAATAATTAAAAAAAGCATAGCAGAAACATGGGATGCAACACACCCTTTAGCTGCGAAAACATCTGTGGTGAAGCTCATAAGAAATAATATCAAAAAGCATAATTCATTTCTTTCCCATATTCTGTTTTTTATCTACACTAACTTCAGACCCCATTAGAAACTGCTTTTTTCTCTCCCTTCAGATTAGCTGCTCAGTGAAGGTGAATTTCTTAGACCCAGTCTCAAAGCTTTCACAACTTCTTTTGCTGACATTTTTTATAAAATCATTCCTTAGTTTCAAGCCCTAAACAAGTGTTTTCTGATCCTACACTTCTCTTCTGGGATGAGTTTCTATGGTTTGGGCAACCTTTTTCTTCTACTGAGGCTTTTCCTGTAGGTCTAAATGAGCTTAGACTTCTGATAAAGTGTTTATCCCTGTTGGACCCATACAAGAGCAGGTGTTTGCAGAGACAAAGAACAGCCTTTTCCAAATGAGTTGGCATTGGAACACACTGTTTTACTCAACTGGAATGCACTGTTTTAGAACTGGTAAGCTAGAATAGCATAGCACTGAAAACTCATGATAACAGACTAACTTACCTCGCTGCTCCACAGTGACCAGAATTACCCAACTTTTACCCCAAGTAGCCAACTCCAGGTTCAATTCTGGACCAGTGTCAGTTCAGTGCCCTGTACTGTGTCCCACTGACCCAGAGCCTGGCCAGGATTCTGGGAGCTCAGAGTGAGCTGCAAACCCAACCTCGATGCAAGCTAAATTACCTGTGCTTAGTATTATGTTCCCTTGGCCAAGATTCCACTTGGCACCAAAAGGAAAGTGTTCCTAGTCCATGCTAAACTCCATTTATGGCTGCAGATAACAAAGTCTGACTTTATTGTAAGAGACGGACCACAGAGAGTAATTAAGCAGCAAAACACAGAGGTTAAAAGTCTGGAATTCGGATGACAAAATTCCACATTTATGATGCAGGAAGTGGATGTTCATATTTTGCTCATTTGTGAGGTCATTCATTAATTTTCACCTCATTTCCATTATTTTAAGAACCAGCATGAAGTGACTAATAGTTTATAACGAAAGAATCAAAAATAATGTGCATTTCGGGTTTTAATGTTTCATTTCCATTATTTCGAAAGCATAAACTTGATTAAAATCAGCCTTCATTGGATATTTTAATCATCCCAGTTTTAATTGCAAATAGTTATGAAGTGAGAATTATCTTTGCATTTTCCTTACTGTTGAGGCAAAACCAATCCATACAGTGCTGGATAAACCAAAACTATTTCTGTTTAGACCTCAAACAATAGATAATTTCATGTTTAAAATTCACTCAAGGGAAACAACTCCAAACATATGATATATTTTTCACCTTTAAATTGATTTTCAATATTGTTGTGCTTTATTTGGTCTCCCCACATGGTTTCTTCTGATTCCTTTTTCTATTGCTCTTCTTTTTCTGACATGTAATTTTCTACTTGCTTTTATACCACATATTTTACTATTTTTTCCATTATTTTTTCTATTAGTTCATCTTCCTTTCTGTTTGTCAATTTTATGCAGGGTTTTTTTTCCAGTGTGACTTAGTGTTTTGACATGCCTTTATTGTTGCATTTATTTTTATTTACTTTTTTTTGCTTTCATTGTTCTATAGATGAGACACTATGCCAAGCCAAATCCCTTTTCAAATTTTCTTTGAATAAAAGATGAGCTGCTCTGGAATCATTCCAGATGGAGCTGCCAAAATGAACTGGTCCTGCACAGCTTTCTTTGGATTACATTCCATGATAGTTTCACTACCACTTTAGCTGTAAGAGACATATAAGAACATTCACCATGAATCTGGTTTTTGTCATTTTTTGGTACCTTTGATTATTTTAGTCTACTGTATTTCAAACTCAAAACTAAGTGGGGAAGAAAAGGCTTTTTTTTGTGCTGACTTTTGACAAATATCTACTGATGGAGTACTTCAAAACACAATTTTTGTGTGAACACTGAAACTGAAGAACACTGAATTCTTGCAGCTCCTGTCTGTTGCTTTGGGTGTTTGGGGTGTTGCCTTTTTGCTTGTTTATTGCTTTTTAGTTTGTGGGTTTTTTTCTTTGTACCACTTTTGCTTCCAACTCATACAACTTGAATATTTTCACATTTTGTCAAACCTGTTGAAAACCTGACAACAGATTCTAAAGTTTTGATTCCATACTCTTCTCACCTTATCCACTGTTTAATAATACAGCTTATTATTGAACTGATATATTGAACACTCTTGACATGCACAAATCTGAGATTACTAACAGACCAGGTTTAAAAATCAGTTCCTCCATGTCAAATGGGCAGGGTAGATTTTTTATTATAACCAGAGTCATCTTTCTGATAGCGTTAGAAATATACATATGTGGACTAAGAAACACCATCTATTTTTTATGGAAAATGTCAGATGTGCACCTAAGCATTTTGTTTAATAGTTACAAATTACCTGTGAAATCTTATGGCACACTTGAATGAAAATACATTGTTTAACTGCTTATTATTGGAATTTGAATTATTAGACTAAATAACATTCCCACAAGATTTCCACTCTTATTGTGGATTTCTGATTGTCTGGAATGCTGATGGATCCCTCTTCACGTACCTAAACTATTATAGCTGCACAAACCCTGGATGTATTTACTGTTTGTGTACAGATAAATTTAAAAATTCCTTTTATCACTAGGTCTAACTGACGGGCAAAGAACTCTCAAACAAGATGTTTCAGCACCACAATGTAGAGCCTCGTGCAGATATCTGAACTGGCTCAAATAGCAGTGCTGACTTACGTAGGAAGTGTTGAATACATCACAAAAATAATTCATTCTGCTTATTTGGGCACAGGATGGGAGTCCAATACTCCCAGGAAACTGTTCAACTGCCTTTCACTTCCACTTACTACTTCAGAAAGTACAGCATATGCACAAGTGCCAGAATTACTTGGTGTGTGCCAGAATCACTTGGAGTGTGCAGAACAATGAGATAATTATGCCATGGGTCATTTTTACAATTTTTTGTCCCAGAAATTCCAGACTACAATGTGTCAGTTGTACCAACACAAGTCTGATTTGTGCTCATATCCAAAGAATCTTAGAGCTATTGAGCTTGGAAGAGACTTTCAAGACCATCTAGTCCAACCACCAACCAAGCTCCACCATAACTGGAGCTGCTCTGAAGGACCGAAGGTGATAAGAGGATAAGAGGACTGGAGCACCTCCCCTGTGAGGACAAGCTGAGGGAGTTGGGGCTCTTCAGCCTGGAGAAGAGACGAGAAGACTGTGTGGAGACCTCAGAGCAACTTTTCAATATCTGAAGGGCCTACAAGGAGCTACAGAGGGACTCTGCATTAGGAACTGCAATGATAGGACAAGGGGTAATGGATTCAAACTGAAGGAGGGGAAGTTTAGGTTAGATATTAGAAAAAAAGTTTTTTACTCTAAGGTTGGTGAGACACTGGCACAAGTTGCCCAGGGATGTGGTGGCTCCCTGACCCTGGTGGTGTTCAAGGCCAGGCTGGATGAGCCTTGAGCAACCTGATCTAGTGAGGAGGTGTCCCTGCCCAGGGCAGGGGTTGGGACTAAATGATCTGTAAGGTCCATTCCAACCCTTAAATTCTATGATTCTATGATTCTATAAACACCTCTAAAGCATAACACCTTCTAACACAAAACAGGTATATGGATGTGTATCACTGTCATGGTTGAGACGGACACGCGACATAAATAAATCCACAGGAATGATGGGAAAGGCAAAAGCTTTCTTCTTTATTGCAAGTTAGCTGGTTTTATACCTTTTTACATAAAGCGTGTTTTTGTCCATTGGATATAACATGTTACAAGCAACCTGTCATTGGCTACAAATGACATAAGCACACATTTCTTTTATCCTCTTGTAAGACAAAAAGGCTTTCTCTTCTTTCGGTTCTTGTTCATCTTTTCTTCTGGTAAACATGCCTCCTTCGTGCCTCCCTCTAGCTGCTACAACCATTCAAGGGTACATGATGATAGGCTCAAGGTTGAAGTCAGCAAGGCCTTCAGACCAGCTGTCAGCTCCCACAGCTCCTACAGATCCCACATATCACTGGAAGATTTTGTGGACACCTGAACATTAAATCCTATGCATCCTCAGAAATCCTATGCATAACTCAGAAATAAAGAAATAGCTGAGCTATTTTGGAGTTACTCTCTTATCAAGGTAAAAAAATCCCCTCACAATGCCACAGTAGCATTCCACTTTGATTATTAAGCTTGTATCACTGCAGGCCCAGGCAGTGCCTTGTTCAGATCGAGCTCAGTTATTCCTTCATGGCACCACACTGACATGGCTTTACATCCTTATGTCAGGGAATGTTCAAAGACTGATTTCCAAACGGTGTAATACAAGTTAATCACGTTTTCTTTTGCTGTGCTATCACTACAGAGACAATAATTTGCTTCTCTTTTGAGTTGCTATTCCCACTGTGGAGGTATCAATTTACATCAGCTCTGCCTCGTGTTAGGTCATGTTGTGCAGACTTCTAATAGCATCAGTGATTTCTACGCCCATCAGTTAATTTATCAACAGGTTACATGCTCTTGGATGAACTGTACATTTAAGGATCAAACCTGGGGTTGCTCCAAACCTGAAGTAATCACTGGCTTTTTAAGGGAAAAAAAACACAAGTAAAACCGAATCTTACACTAATTCATTCGCCCCTCTGCTATGCTATGCTTTAATACTACCGAAAGCCACAATCAAAGTTAGTTGGTGATGCTTCATCAGGAATGTTTCCGGGTCTGACAAACAGCACCAGTATAATGTCATTCCCAAGATACTACAGGAGAGTAACACCAGAGCCAGGAGTCAGCTGAGCCAAATCTCCACAGTATTTACAAACACTTTTTGTTTAGATTTGGCAAACAACTCCTTGGAAAGGACAACACAAACTGCACTAGCAGCTTGTACCTGAATGTTTCTGAATCTATTCAGCCCTCTTAGAATGAACAAAAAATGTCAAGCAATGTATTTATATGTTAGTTTCTGAAAAGCAAAACAAAGAAGAAAATTGGATGCAAGACAGTATGATGCTTACGAATGCAATTATCAAAGAACACCTATAAGTAGAAGATTCATTGGGCATCAACACATAGCACTGTCAGGTATAAATTTGCACATATGGTACAATGTGATAGAGAAATGAATACAAACATGAAAATATATTAAAAAAAAAAAGAGAAAACAAATGCAATTGACTTTCCAAACTAAATCAAAGCAAGGTTTGAGTTTGCATGACTTGAGTAAAAATACCTGGTGACTTGCTTTTAGTCTGTTCTCCTCACCAGTTCTGCCTTCTCCTCAAATGACACAGTCTACAGGTCACAGAATCCTACTCTGTCCTGCTCTATCCTAATTCTGGAAAATTTTCTTCCCCTGGAAAAAGTACTTCTTGTATTTTGTTTTTAATAAATCACCCCTAAAAGCATAACGATAGCTTTTTGTTGCCACCTGACTCTCCCATTAGAAATACTAATGCAAGAGTAATATGCTACAGGATAACTGTGGCAATTTAACTTATTTCTTTCTACAAGCCAAGAATTTGAAGGATAGGTCAAACACTTTCCTACTTATAGAATTTGACTTGCTGGACTCTCATCTCCTGTGATAATACTGAAGAAAGAACATATAAAATGGTCTAACAGATTTATATGAACTTTTGTAGTGACTCTGGCCATTATTGACATTCTTCAATTATCATTGACCTTTATGTTCGAGGACAAATACTATTCCCTGGAGTAGCCACTTAGAAGAAAATCTAATGTGGTGTTCCTGAACATGTCATTTTTATGCTACTTTAAAAAAGAAATGCTGCTTAACCAGCTAATTGCAGAAATTGCATGTCATGTCATGATAGCTCTTCTGTCTATGAAACCTCCAGGAAATTAGCACTGCACGTGGGATAGGGCAATTCTACTGTTCTCTGTTGCACTGCAAATGATAGATGTTCCTGGTATCTAGAAACTCTTTAACTTTGTTTCCCAAAAGCTGCAAACTCATTAGCATCTCATCATATTCTTGAATGCAATACCCTGCAGCTTGCACTGGACATCTGGGGAAAGCTGGAAAAGCAGATTAATCACTGCCTTTTTCTGATAGGGTGGAAACACATGAAGGATCTCTCTACTCCTGGCAACTATATTTTTGTTCTACTTAATCTTTAATCCCTTTCCTATTCAAAGCAATATTAACAAGATGCCTGTTTTCTCCTGCAGGACACTTTCCAGGAAGAACTGAATTGCTCAAGGGATTTTGCAAAAATGAGGCGGTGACTTCTCCCTTTGTCCCTGCTGTATCTGCAGTGAATTTTTGCTAGCCATAACCACCAGGTAAGGGCCTTCTTCTGGTGTAACTAGCTAGGGTATGTGTCATCTGTCTTCAAGGAATACCCTTGGTCTTTATCATTGAACTCAGGGAACTCACTTGCTGCCATAACCAGAATCAAATTCCTGTATAGGCATTTATCTGTCACCTTCCCTTGCAAACAACACAAGTATCAGAGGATCTGATGAATGAAGATTATAAGGCAGAACCAATGCAGAGGTGTTTTGATATATGTAATAACATTGACTAAAATTGTCTCTACATATGCTTTCTGGTCTTTTTAATGATCTACCTGTCAGTATCAGATTTTAAAGTGATTTTCAAAATCACACCATCAGTTTTTAATGAAAAAATGTTACAAATGGCAAGCAGGAAGAAACTAGATCTGCTACATCTTGTCCAATGAGGTTTTGATCCATTTCTGTATCACATGCATAGAGAGTTTCTTATCAAAGAATCATATCCTCTCTCCCATTTCTGGGACTATAGTATAACCTCCTTCATCTCAACACCCACTTTTCATCATCAAATTATGCTCTAGGTGCTGTTAAGAAACTGTGGACTGGTTTCTGTTATGAAAAGTCACAATATTTTCAAAGGTTGCTGATATGAACTGTGCATAAGAAGCAAAACCTGTTTGCAAGTTCTTTCAAAGCCTACACTGTATTTTAAAACATGTCAGAAAAATCTTGCAAATATGTCTTTAAAGTGTATTTATCCAGTGGTGGATGGAATGCACCTAAGCACACTGAAAAGTTCTGAGCTGTGCCAAGTCAGGCTTCTGGGACAGGTCGAAGAAAAGCCAGAAAATGGTATCAGTTCATATACATGACTGAGACCACAGGGAATTCCCACAGAGTGGAATCATATGGACACACAATTTGAGGAGCAAAAACCTGAAATTTTTAAACTTTATGAAAATGTCCTAAGAAACATTAAACAAGACAGATGACCAAATATTATTTATCTAGTTCTTCCTTCCAAATGGTAATCACGTAATTAGTAAAAGTGCAAGCAAAAGCTGATGGATGAGTAAGAATATTAAATGATCTGGAGGAAACACTAGACAGCCAATAGCCCTATCTAATGTATGCTAAATAAGATTTTACCAAATCACTGTTTCCTTACAGTCAAAACAGTTCACAGAAGTATCTCCTGGAGAAAGAAAAGACCCTCTGTTTTTGACATGTTTATCTTTATGACTTCAGCCTTAAATTCAGAAGACTTTAATTAAGTATCTAGAATTAGACTGAGCGGAACTTATAGCCCAGTTCCTCCCACACACTACTCCTCCTCGTTAATCACTAGGCTATTTCAGCTTATCTTCCCCTGAAGCAAACTTTCTGAAGGTATCCTGTGGTTACAACTTAAGCTGTACAGCCAGAGCAAACCACAAGCAAATCTCTAAACCTCAGAAGTTGACACTGTTGAGGATCATCCCAGGATCACCTGCTTTAGTTTCAAGAATTATCACATGATTATCTGCACTAGCTTTAGTCTCCAAAATACCTGAAAGGAAAAGCTAAGAGCAATCTTTGATGCTGGGACTTATATGTACATAATACAAAAGCTTCCTCTTCTTTAAAAAAAAAAAAAAAAGTAACAAGACATGCCAGATATGCTAAGGATTCTTTTCTGCTGTGGAAAGGAAAGGTAGAAGACACCTTCCCTCTCATGAAAACCTTCTCATGGACTAACACTGGACAGACATGCATTTATTTACCTAAATAGCGACCTGCTTCCAAATTCCAGTGATTAAATAACAGGATCCATATTTCTTAAACCAAATGGAGTGTTCTTGGCCTCTTTTTCTGCAGTAAAACAAAAGCTACACTACTGATACACGGCTGAACCCCCTGCTATCAGATCTGCCATTTCTGTCCCAATTATTTAAATTAGTCTTGCAATTTGAGGTGATTCAGGGGTCTCCTATGCAAGCCCCAATTACTGAGAGAGAAAATGAGCCAGATCCACACCTGATACACATCAAGCTACACCAGTTTACACCAGATGAGTATCTGACCTCAAAACATCTTAAATCCCAACCCTCTGTTTATATGTTATAGAAAAATTACACAAACCCCTACTTAGTCATTACTATTACATCCAGCAGATACTTTAAAACAAAAATAACAATTTTTCATCAGGTAATTTCAAAGAAAAAAGCCCAATGATCAAAGACATTTCCACTCGGTGTTACCTATGCCTCTCCTCTCACACCTCCAAATAAAAACACCAAATCAAGAACACAACAGCATCTAATTTTGAAATTACTGAAGAGCAATTTTGTGCCATAAATAATTTTCAGAGATACCCTGATGAATAATTACTGTCATACTACTACAGTGCAATTCAAATCAATAATATTACTGGAACTAGAAGCCAACGTCTTGCCCTCTGGTCACGCTAAATGCAACTTATTTGCCAAAGTGCTGAAGTCAGAAGAACAAAGTTATTCAGTTATTAAAAGAGCCTAGTTTTACTAAATAGTGACTATAACAGCACCTGAGCCTCATGTGTGTCTTTTTGAAGTAGAGAACTCTGATCCTCCAACAAAGTAAGGGAAGCAGACACTGTAATCATCAATTACAGCGTCAGAGAGAGCAAATTACATATTAGCGACCGAACCCAAATGAGCTGAGGAAAACTGACACTAAAAAGGAAACTGCTCCCTTCTCTTGCTTCCTCTGCTGCAAGATAAAACAGGAATTGATCTTGCAAAATTTAAATGAGAAGTAGGAAGAAGGGGGAAAGCAAGACATTCTGGAAACATTCTCCTTTGACTTGGATTATGGAAAGGATTTTACTCCCCCATAAAATAGAGGTCACTTCTCATAAGATGGAAGTATCTCAGATGTGTTTAAACACTTCATAAGCATGGAGTTGATTTAGACAAGATTTAAATAAAATATAAAGTGATGAAAAATAAGAAAAGAAATATAATATATATTTCCAGGGAGAAATACACTGTTGCCTTTGTATTTTATTTTTTTTTCATTTCAGTGGCATGCCTGTTCAGCTACTGAATTAACTATCTCAAGTGATCAGTAGCCCATGTTTTGCCCTCTTTCATACTTAGAGTACAGCTCTCTGGTGGGTTGACATTGGCTGCTCACCACAGCCACTCTATCACTGCCCTCCTCAGCTGGACACTGGACAGAAAATACAGTAAAAGGCTCATGAGCCAAGATAAGGAAAGAGAGATATCACTAACCAGTCACTGTCACAGGCAAAACAGACTTGGCTGGCACTGGTTCTGTCAGACATGGGGGAACCACCATCTTGCCATGAAAATCCAATACAAGCTGTTAGAAACAAATGTATAGAGTCAATGAAGGCAGTGTGGATTTCTATGGACTTTGTATCCAGACAGTTACACGAAGCATGTCAGAAGGATGTCAGACTCCAGATGCACCACAACATCGTTTCTGATGTAAAATTCCAGTATTACTAAAGCCTGAAATGTAGAAATTGACCTTTCCTCAGTCCAAATCATCCTATTTTCCCTATAGATTATAGTGCAAATATTTGATTATACATAATGGTCACTATTTAGGTTACATTTTTAATTAAGTCATCTTGGAACTCTTAGCAGAAACACCAGGACTTTTATTTCATCATGCTTTAAACCCGTCCAAATGTCAGACAACACTTAAGTGTTGCAATGTGCTTCTCCTTGCTCTATCTCTGTAAATCAGTTAATGCTGACAAATATTCATGATGGCTTTCAAAACCACACAAATATATATGAGGTAGTTTGAATAACAAGCTCCTAGAAAGAAAAAAAAGTGCTAAGTCTGCACTTTACAAGAACAGGGATTCACTTGGTGAAGAGCTGTGCTGTTTGCAAGCAGCTTGACTCACTGCATGTGAAAAATGGAGTGGCACTTGCTATCTGCCTGAATGAGTTTCTTGTAAACAAAGCATGATGTGTACAGGAGATGTTCCTGTCACTGCCTGAGCTCTGTCAACCTTTCTGGGTTTTTCTGAAACGTAGAAGAATGTGGAAAATAAGGACTTAGACTTGAATGGTGAGCCTCATAGACCCAGAAAGCTCATGTTCTGCCCTGAACTGAAGCTTCAAGACATATCAAGACCAAGCTGCTGGATAGGATAAGGCCTTTTCAAGAACTGCAAGCAGACTAAGCTGCCACATGCTCATAGCTACTGACCAGCTCTGTTACACAGCTCAGACTACATCTCAGTAATGCTCATACAATACCAGTTTGCAACTCTGCCAATATGAAACTCAGCAGGGAACAGAAATCCATTCCTTTTGCCAAACAAATGTTAAATGCATAAAATGCAAGTATCCACAACACTCATACCTGGCAAGCAGAGTCAGCTTCCCCAGCATTACTTATCATGCTGCTTGGAGAAGCTTATAAAGCTCATTCCTTAGGGTAAGATATTTTCTTAATAGGCAGCAAGTTTTGCCAGACTTGTGCTGTTACCTACTATTTTCCCTGGCATTATGTCAAAGAAAGGTTTTAAGGCTTATGTTAAGAAATGATGTTTAGAATGATGCCAGGCCAGGCCATGAGCTCTTCTTAATCCTTCATATGTCTGTC
This sequence comes from Acanthisitta chloris, assembly GCF_000695815.1. NCBI lineage: Eukaryota > Metazoa > Chordata > Aves > Passeriformes > Acanthisittidae > Acanthisitta > Acanthisitta chloris. The sequence continues at coordinate 180,399 of NW_008664235.1, read as the reverse complement.
GACTCCCACAGAGCTATGCTAATTCACACCAGCTGAGCAGCTGTCCTATTCTAATAATGTTTTATCCCCTAATCTGATAAAAGAGTTCTTCACCTAAAGCCATGTGGAGCCAGGCATGTGTCTGTAAGAAAAGGGAAAGTTTAATCCAAGACCAGGAATTGAACCCTTTTTTCTTCACCATAGTATTGTCAGACTTATATCCCAACTTACACTATTGAGCATCACTGGAATCCCTATGCTAGCATTTATCTTGGTATCAGAACCACATATTTAACAGATATTTGACAGTTAAACAGATACTTGTCAGTTAATTTCAAATACTTGCCATGTCAAGCATAATATCAAGAACTCCAGGCCCCATGGAGCCCAAAGTCTGTGTCCAATGTGCCTCATGGTCATCCAGATTGTCTTCTCAGGTGAGAGATCCTCACACATATACACATCAGCATAACACAGATCACAATCACTGATAATTTTGCCACCTAGCTGTGACAATTGACTTGCTCCTATGGTGAAGGCCCAATTTTAGATGTCTCTGATAAATAAGGTGCAAAAAAACTGGAAAAAAAAAAAGAATTAACTGAATTTACATTTCAAAGATTTGAAGCATTTACTGGAAGTCATGGGATTGAAAAACCTTTAATCCTTCCTTTCTAGGCTAAATATGAAAAAACTCTTGTTGTGAGCCCTGTCATGTTACAGGGCACAGTCAGTAGAAGGTTCTAATTGACTTCAGCTGAAGAATACATAAGGGATGATGAAGACACTCAAATACTACAAAGAAAACTGATGAATTCTGTTTTACAGATTGCATAACAAAAGGGCTTTGTGAAAAATCATCTCACATCACTCAATAAAAAAGAAAGATAAGACCTCAGAAAATATTCCTTCTCTTGGTAGCAGTTGAATACTTGCACCAGGAAGGAAATGGAGCAGAAGGCTTTGTTCTGACACATCATATCTGTGTGACCTTGGACACACATCAGCTCATCTGTATTGCTCCACAGAAGCCAAAGCTCTGTGGTGGGGTTGAGAATGGAGGGGTTTATGATCTTTGATTCCTGAATAAAAGCCTCTGTAGATGACACTGGATACTCCTAGCATTTTATTAATGAGCTGTTGATCAGAAGGTTCCAGGCTTTCCGCAGTAGAAACTCCCCAGTCCATGCACAGCTGTGACTGAGGGGAACAACCACACTGATGGATACATCTATTGTTTTCTCTCCTCTCTTGGCTCCTTGGTAGAGAATTGGTTTAGGAATTTAAAGTTTTACTATTAAGCTTATCATCCTAGCTGCAAACCCAAGCCACTTCCCTAAGATTAAAAGAAGCAATGAAGATATCACTCAAGTTTTGTCTTTTTGGACTGAACTTTTAGGACAGGACTTGAAAAGAAGGTGAAGAGTTCCATGTACAGAAATATGCAATATGCAGCATACACACAGAAATAAGGGAAAGGAGAAACCTACACCTTAAAATCATGACAAATAGGACAGGGAAAAGCCTGTCTTTCCTATATTGAAAGTACTGATGAAAGTTTTGCTGTGGCTTATGATGTTGAGCAACCTGATCTAGGTGTCCCTGCCCATGGCAGGGGGGTGGAACTAGATCTTTCAGGTCCCTTGCAATCCAAACCATTCTATTCAGAATAACATTTATTTACTCAAATTATGCTGCCCTTTTACAATCTCTCCAATTACATTTTAAATATTTTAAATCAAATCAATATTTTCTTTTAAAATTGAAGAATATATTTTTTTCAACCACTTGGGTTGGGTTTTTTTAATCCCCATAATCTTGAAGTGCTTCATAATAATACCACTGACCTAGAAAAATAATGGAACATTTTGACACATTAATTATGATCGAATGTAAGAAAGTTTCTCAACAAAAATAACTCAGGTTTTTCACAAATACCAGATCACAAATGTTTCTCATAAGGCAATGCTTCCTGCCTATAGAAAAAGGGAAATATCAGCTCCCAAAAGACATCTTCACTTCTGATAACTGCAATCGTTTAGAATGAAAGTAGCTGACCAGAGATTTCCTTTGTGTGTGTACATTGCTGCTGTTGTTTTTAAGCACTCAAACCCACAGATGATTTGAGCCAATATTGACCTTTAAATATCAGTTATACCACTTTGAGATAAATGAGTGTTGCTACTTCAGAGCAGTGTGAGGCACACAGCGACCTGGGGAATGAGTGGCTGAGTCGGGAGCACAATCAGTAGTAGCTCTGATTAATGAATAAATACAGATGGGACAAATGAGAAATATTTGAGCTTTCTTTTTTTTAAATGTCTCAGTCTACAAAAAACCAAGGGGACACACAGTGACATTTTTAGCCTTTCCTCCATTAGCAGGAGTCACTGAACAGTGGGCTCAGCTTGTCTTATATTCAGAGCAGCACTAAAGCCATAATGAAGGTGATGAGGAAGATTTTTACTGCTGTTATTTGCTCTGTGGCATTCCATCATGACTGTTTTAGCTTTGGACATTGACCAAGCTTGCTTGCTGCCTTTGTTGACCTTCTTCCAGCCTGTCTGGGGTTGGCCCCCACTTATGTGGGCACTGTGAAAAATAATTGGAGCTGCTGGGAGAACCAGAAATCAAGAGCAGTTCCCATTCAGTGCTTATAGTGGTCTTTATGTTAGAGACCTACAGGCTGTGCTCTTCAGCAGACATCTCAGGAACATTCAAATTAAATAAACTACATATTCATTCAAATTTACTCAAAGTATATGAGGTCTTGGATTTTCAATGTGTCTCTTTTCTGTACTTCTACTGCCCACACACTTTAATCACCTTTTTTTTTCCTGACTTCCTGCATCTGAATTATCTTTCTGGACAAGCTGCAGAAGAAATGTGTAGAAAGGAATGTAATTTTACTGTGAGAAGAGGTTATTTGTTTTATATTGTGCAAAATTAAGCACAGAATTGTTAGAACTCAGCAACACTGAAAAAACACAACACGATAAAACAACCAAACCCAAAAATATCTAGAGTTCAAATAGCAGTAAGTTTTACAAGAATGGGGTTTTTTTTCCCCAAATAAAATGTTTGCAAATGAAGTATATGATTATACAGGATACCATCAATCAGAAATGCATTTGAGGAACAAATTTACCTTCTGGGTAATGCCATTATTATTCATTTCAGAATTTCTTGCAGTTTTCTTTAAAATCTCTGCTTCTGGTTACTACCAAATGGAATACTAGATGAGGCTGATTCCACATCTGATCTAGCAAAGGAATTAATTTATACTTTATATCTGTAGATTGCAGTGAAATATGGTAAAGTACAAAGGTGATCACAGGAATGCAATTAGGAAATAAAATTTTCCAGAGAAAAAAAGAACTTTAAATGATAATTGGTTTTGTGAGTAGGAAATATTATACATAAAGTACTCCTACTGCTATTCACACTTCTGTGTTTTAAGGTCAAATCATCTTTAATCTGATGTGACATGTGGCTAACATGCAAATTCTCTAATGTAATGTTACAAGAATACACATAAATATTTCAGAACTAAGTGGAAAGACAAACACAATTCATCTTGTCTAAACACGCATTCTCTTTTCCCTGCATCATCCTCAGCCGTTAAAGACTATGATCTACTGGAGACATTTCCAAGAATATAAATCTTGCAGCAGTTGCTAATGACTCTCTGGCAATGACAGAGAAAACTAGAAATCTAGCCTTAAATATTCTTTGAATGAAATGCAAATTTGTGTTCTTAAGAATCAAGAAAGTGCTTCAGAGATGTGGCTGGAAAAAAACAGTTAATAGCGCAGGATGGAAGTAATAGTGGAAATATTACTTATATGTCATTAATTAATTCTATTAAAATGGATATAAGGTCATGTAACAGTTCATATACTAAAACTATTCAAATAAATCCTTCCTCTACCACTTAGAATCATAGAATCATCAAGGTTGGAGGAGACCTCTAAGATCATTGAGTCCAATCCTAACCTGCCACTGCTGGAACCCCTAAGCCAGATCCTCCAGCACCAAATCCAGACACCTCTTCAACTTGAATCCTACTCTTCAGGACCAGGTGTAGCAGAAAGGCATATCCTGACACTTCTGACAAAAGGGGTTTGACCCAGTTTTCATGAGCATTAAAAAGCAAATATTTACACACGGAAGTATTTAAAATTCTATGGAAAACACTAAAAGATATATGGAGATTTCCTGATATTTACATGCAGATAAAACAGGAGCTATGGACAAATAATGGGCTTCATAGTGCAGGTATTGCAAAATGCTCTTGGCCCTTGATATGCTGGGAGAATTAACAGCCTCTCCCGGATATGAGTGTGAACCATTGAGAATTTGCAGACTTCTATTCCCCCATACAGTTTTAAGGTGGATAGAGATACCACATGGAACTGAGTAGGCACAAGTACATATTAACACATCAAACTCATTAGCTGTGGAAACACAATAAATAACATTATGTACATTTACATCTACTTCACATCTTGCATTTTTCTATACCATCTTTGCAAATATAGGGGGAAAAAAACCCCAAAACTTTAACATTAAATGAAGTGCAAAAATTCAATGGGACCCTGATTTATTAAGGACACATAACAAAGATGCCATTCCCCACACTTAATCCGGAAATCTGACACACCCAACAAAATGGAGTGACTTAATTGCACTAACCCGTCACTAATGTTTGAACAAAATGAAGAATATTCCATTCACATGGAACAGTTTGATTTATGCTTGAAAGTATTATCTTAAAGACATATTATTTATCTCTCACATATAATTAAAACTATCGTATATAACACTTTCTATAGATACCCTAGCAAATATATGGTACCCTTATGAATCCAGGGGTTGCAAATCTCTTGCTACAAGTCTCTAAGCAGGAGGGAACTCCTTAAGTATCTGATAGTAACTAATGCTAATGTGAGGCGGAGGAGGACAAGATGAGCTCCTATACTCCCTTCCCAACTTTTCTTCTGTTTCTGCAAGAACTAATGTGATTGTCACCTTCTCTACTCATAAGAAATGAGAACAGGATCTGCAGCTGATTAGCACTCCAAAGATGGTTATTTCTTCTTTGTGTTTCAAAACAGAGGTTCACTTTTTAGCTATATGTGATAGAAGAGTGATGGGTTATCAAAACCCTCTGCTTAAGATGAAGTAACAGCTGCTGAACATATGATAATAGGCACGAGAGAAGTACTTTCATTTGGAGGCTCAAGTCAGATATCGAGATAATTCAGTTGTAACTAAAGTACATTATAGATGTAAGACTGCAATTACTTTTCAGTGATCCTCTATTATTTGTGCCTTTCATGAACACTGATATCTGAATGCTGATATTCCTGGCAAAAGTGAGTTCGTAAAAATAAATGTATCTCTAAGAAATTTCCAGTAGAAAAGTAACCAACATAGGTATAGGAATATGAGAAAGATTGGACAAAGACTCCTAGCCAAAAAATGTAGTGAATATCTTTTCTGGAATGAACTTCCAAGATGGATAGAAGAGCTATAATAAATAGTAAATAAATGAATAAATAAATACCCTAAAAAAAAGAAAGACATTGGCATTCATAAAAGAAATGCCATGCTGAAGGTGTTTGCAATACATAAAATTGAACTTGATGGCCAGAAGATTTCAATAAGTCCTGACATGTATGTTCATCTTATCAGTCAAAATGTAATAAACCTAAGAAAGATTAGACACAAATTACAAACAATTCACCCAAAGTCTTATATTTGTAATTTCCTCCTCAAAAAATGATATTTCCTCTAAATTATATATCAAGCATTTGGCAGAAGAGAGCTGCAGAGAAGTTTTTCAAAGTCTCAGGTTATACTAAAATGGAAGTAATCTGTTTCCTTTATTACTTGCAATCCAAGGAAATCTCATAACTCCATGATCATTTTATTTCCACCAAGAGTTTGAAAAGCTAGCAATCAAAACAACTGAGCCTCATACAAACAGGGAAAGGACCACCTAGACCCAACTGGTTATCAGTATTTGAAAACCTCTTAGATGTGTCTACAAGCAAAACAAAGGCATTAGTTAGATATCTGCATTAAAGAGATGAAATGGCTTCATATGTTTTAAAATGATCACACACAAATAATCCAAGACTTCTAATTGTGCTGATTTGGGGTCAATTTAACATACTGAGATCTAAACTGCTCCAACATATTCTGCAACCCGTATCTGTCAGATGAGCAGAGTCATCTTTCTGTTCTCTAATGGTTTCTTTCCTTTTCCTGCTTGAGTTTCATTTTTTCAGCTCTGTCTTCTATTGTGCTTCTGTTTTTTCTGGTTTGATTATGTTCATCATAGCTATAAATAAATAAACAAAGCACAATAGTCACTGATTGCTATTTTATATGCTAACATTCTAAGACACAGTATTTCAGAGCCAGAGAAAAAAAAAAAGTCTGATCTCCAGGATAGTACTTGTTCTATTTCTGGAGTAACCACCAATAGCAAAAATCACATTAGAATAACAAAAGCCCCATTTTTCCCAATGATGGTGAAGAAAGAAATATTCAAACTCTTCTTAATAAAAAGTTTTCTTCAACTCCTTCAGCTTTCTATTAAATTGCTGAAGAAACTCGGTGCAAATTCTCCAAGGAGTACTAATATATCTAGGGAAAGTACACACAGACCAGCAAAAAGAAACACACTGGTTCACCTTGATCTTTGACCATGATAGATCCCAAAATTTTCTTGTCATTTTCACCTCTTCTTTTCTCTTAACTATAGAAAAAATTTACACTCTTTGGCCTCTCAGCCTTTTGGTCAACATCCTGCAGAGAAGATAGCTTCAGTTTTAACATGCTCCTCTGATTTCCTGATTAACAGGCCTGGCTATTTTTAACTGAAGTGCTCATTGCTGCTCTGTTTCTCAAACTTGACATCCAGACCTTGCCCAACTATTAATTGTAATCCAGCAGGTTTGGATCCTCTCCCAGGGGAGACACAACTCTCCAGTGTGGCAATGTACATACAATTTGACATTGCTTCCCTTAATATATCAAAAAAAATAGGGTCATAGAAGAATTTTATGACTGTATCCAACTGAAGAAAGGAGAAACCATATAAGAATATATAAAACATACTTCAAAAGAGACAATAATGCAAACTTCAGAGCTCAAGGAGAGTTTCAAGCGGATGAGTTCTCATGGGGATCTAAGCAGTCTCTCTGTAACTGCAATCCTGCCCCCAAACCTTCCCTTTTACAAGGGGAAGTTAATGAATATACTAATGGAAAGCTTAGCAAAGCCTAAGAAATTAAGAACAACCAAAACAACATGATGGGGATAGGAGTTTCAGTGCCAGCCATGGATGACATGTGGAAACCAAGACATAAAGGCTGTGGACAGTCAAATTTTGCCTCTATATGAATCGACAGCAAGTGGGTCACAAACATCACTTGACATTGTGATGTCTTCATGTGTTTATAATGAGCAAAAGCCCTGAAAGCACACTCTGATTTCAGGTTTGTGGCTAAGCAAACCTTTAAACTATACAGATGCAAAACCCCATAATTTAAATACTGGGCCTCTTATTTCTATTTTGTTTGTTATAAATCTTGTGTGTTCAGACCTTGATTTTGTTTCAGGGCTTTGTCTCTGGACTTTCTGGCTTTTAAAATAGAGACTGTGCTCACAACATCTCAGATGTTCACTCGTATTCTGATCAAAATGACAAAAAATTTAGCAAGTCTGAAAGTGAAAACAAACTCTCAAAAAAAAATTAATAGCCAGTTTGCAGCGGTATTAAAAATGGAATTCCTTGGCCTCTGAGAGTGTTGTTTGGATATGTCACACACTGTTACATCAGTCATGTTCTGTTATGTTAATATGTGGAGATGAATCACAGCAATGCCACAGCAGCCAAGAAATGTCAAACACCAATACCTTGACACAAAGTGAGAAACAACCCTCGTGCATGCTCAGGCCTTTGACTCACCGGTTTATATTCCACAAAAAACACACAATCCAAGTTCCATGCACTTACTGAAAATAGAAAATAAAGTCTTTTCCTCATCAGATGGATTTTTTTCAAGATAGGTATGTTTATTCACCCTGTTGTCAAGTAAAAGCTAATCAAAGTCTGTACGAAGGAATGTGGAAAGTCACTGAGAAAATAAAACCATGTCTTGTTGATGTGATGTGACATGGAGGTGCTGTTACCTCCAATGAGGTAACAAAGCTATAAAAATCTGCAATTCCCTCTTCTATTTTTCCTAATGAATTATCAGCAACAGATAAACTGGAAAACAAATTATTTGGAGTAACATACTCAAATGTAGGTGACAAAAATATCTGTAATTTTAACACCAAGTCAGGTCACCAACAGAGCTTTAACTTATTTACAAATATAGGGAGGAAAAAGCTCCACAAACAAGTGGGTGTTGGTGTTTTGGAGTTTTTTTTAAAGAAAAGTAGATTGCCAAAGTAGACAGACTTGTGATTAAATTCAGTGAGTACTGTCATCTTTCAGTACCTAGCAACTCTATCAAACAAAATGGTTCCTGATATTACAACAATCCTCTATGCTGTCCTGGCACCATGTCCAATTTAAATAAGACCTGACAGAAAGTCTTCTTTTCAGTCAGTTTATGAGATGGTTTACACCTGTAGTCAAACTACCTCTTCATTTTCTTTGAAAGGATTAATAGATTGATCTGTATTTTTACTGCTTTTTCTGGTAGCCCTGGAGCACAATTTCCCTCTATCCAATTTAAGCACACAGCCATGTAGACATTATCCTCCTTTTGCAGCACATCTTCCAGGGAACAGACCAACAGCAACTTCATGGGCTCCTTAAATTATTCCACCACAAGTGTTAACCTCCCACTGCATTTACATTTGGAAACTTAGTCCTCCTGAACTCACTCCAGGCATTATACAGACTCAGAGGGTTAGATTTAATAAAAACAACTTGGTCAGAGCAGTTTAAATTTATACAAGTACAAAGGGAAGTGGTTAGAGATGCAGTTCACATAAAGCCATGCATTTATGCATTTTGATTCTGCCCCTTTTTCTACTTTGGCAGAAGTACATGAGAAGGAGAAAAAAGAAGATCAAAAGCTCTGGAAGTTTTGCAAGAAGCCAAGTTAGTTCATAAGACCGTGTAACAAAGTAATGTTATTTTCTAAGTCAATGTGGCCTTAAAGTGTCTTAAATATGCCTTGAGCTTGCTGGAGGCAAACAACTACTGCAGACCATCCTACTTTTTGTTCATTCATTAGGAAAAGTTTTCCATCTCATGTCTTACCTACCTCAGTCTTCCTCCTGCTCTGAAAGCACTTTAGCTATTTTGAGAGTGCCTGCAAAATGTGCTCTGACTCACTCACCTCATACCCATCAAAACACGTGGTCAAGCACCTTCTTTGTGCAAAAATGAGGTTTATTTAATCCATCCTTAAAAACAGTATTGCTGTGATATCCTTTGCCTGTAGGTTTGCTATGCTTAACAGAATTACCAGCTGTCACTAAATTCATGTGCTGCTCATAAATCTAACTGAATTTTTTGGACAGCTGTTCATCTGGGCATAAACACATTAATTCTAATGGCCACATTAGCTCTACAAGTTTATTTGTTTGGTTGTGGGTTTTTTAACTTTCACTCAGTTTAATTACTTCTGACACTCTCCTATCAAATAAGTTTTTGTTGTGGAGAGTTTTCATACTTTCACTTGTTTTAAGCCAACCCACTATGAATTTTTTTTACAGCAGATGCTGCAACATGATGGACAGGCTGTCACAAACAGATGGACTTGGTCTAAATCCATCCTCAAAAAAAACAAACATCCCATCAAGAATGAAGAGCTGCTCTCCTGGGAGTATCAGTCAATACTCAGCACACCTTCCCCAGTGTTTACTCAGCATATCTCTGGGCAAATTTCAAACAAGAAACTGTGGCTTTGCCAATAGGAAAGGGAAACAGAGGCAATGTTTTACCCAAAATACAGCAATCTGCTCATCTTCATACCTAAGCTATCTATTTTGTGGGCTATTGATATCATAACAGACGTAGCATGGAGACAGAGGTGGGATAACATGGGAGGCAGAAAGCAGGTGGGGATTGGGTTTGGATTACAAGTGCTAGTCAGAGAATGATGCAGTAAATGATCATGGAGCCAGTGAGACTTGTTTCTGTCTCATGTACCTATAAATCCAAAGCCAGCAAGAAATGGTAATCTATATTCAGCACAAAGACATTCTCAGTGCTAAGGGGAATAGGGCAGATTTCAGTTCTATTGACTCACAAGCATTTGAATGATCTTCTGAAACACTTTGCCTTTCTCTTCTTCCTGAGGGCTGTTATCTTTCATTGCTCACCAGACCAAGAATGACTACCTGGTACCATCACTGGCAGACAGCATAATTAACTACTGGTCACAGTATAGCTAAGCAACCTATTTGTTCTGTCTGAAAAGTCACTAATTCTCGATTCCTTGAAATTCTAGCAACTTGACCATAATCACCCACGTTTTTCTTCAGTTCTTTGGATTTATGTGTGCCCTGAACACCTATGAATCTGATGTACTTCAAGAGAAGCACCTGAAATAAATTCCTGTGTACTAAAGTGTGCTTAACTCCTCTGTTTGGACTTATCCACTTCTACAAAACATAGTACAGGTTCATAAAGTGGAATAGTTATTAGTGACTATGCCAGTCAGACTGCAGCAAAAATGGTTAGGAACTCCTGGTTAGGAACATCTTCCAATTAAACAAGATCAGAAAGAGGATGAGGGGGAAATAGGTACAGAACACAAATGAAATATTGGAAGTATGAAGGTTGGCTCACATTTCTCTGTACTTGCTTCAAATTCATTACTGAAGCATACATAAGTTAAAAAAATTATAAAGGGGAAGTAGAGGAAAGGAGAGAAAGGAAGAGGTAGTGAAATGGATAAAAGATAGGGAGATGTGAAAAATAAGGAAGGATGGAAGACTGGTAGCAGAAAGTGCTATGAGGTGAAGGTGGCAGAACAAAACCAAGAGCTAAAAAGGTTTATTCATCACTTATATTGCCTTGCAGTGATATGGGCCAAGTAGAAGGATGTGCAGATCAGGCTGTATTTGCAGGTCCTCAGTGCACAGCCTCCCTAATGAGAAGTGGCATATGAAGATTTACACACCACCAGCAATTCTGAAATTCTAACAGAACTGATCCACTAAACAACATTCCCTACTTCCCTGAAGGTGCCAGAAACCTGCATAAAAGCTTATAGCAAGCTAATCTGTCCACACTGGCACTATATTTCTTAAAATTGCTTTACTAAAACTCATGTTCCAAACAAACAAACCACAGCTGAACAAAAAGACCCAGTTGTTTAACACATGTTTGTGACTTGATCCAGATAAGAACACCAGCAATGCTAGGGGTAGAGATTATGTTGCAGCAATAGTCATTTTGCATAAGTGACCTCTATGGCCCTTTTAAAATGGTAGATGAATGACTACTGTAACTGAAAACAACATGAAAGACTACATTCATTTTAAACCTCAATGTAAGAGAAAGTAGCATTATGTAAAGTTTATACACCAAAACTCAGGCACAGGATCATCAACCTGCGTCAGGATGACACTGTTCTGTGAGAGCAGAAAATATTTTAGGGAAGAAAAAGATGAAAAAAAATAGAAGACTGAAAAAACCCACCTATTTTCTAGAGACCTAAGATGTAGAACATTCAAAAATATTTGTTACATGAGTTTCACTTGCAGAAAGGCTCTGTTTAGAGGGAGGGTGTCTGAAAAGATCTCTGAAAATCACTTGCATAAAGCCAAGCAAACAACCACACTGTAAAAACATTCCTCAGGAATTTCACAGACAACATCTGAAAGAGATGGTACAGAAAAGAGCAAGTGGATTTTCCATTATTCCAATGCATTTACTGTGTTCTGATGGACTGCTGGGATAAGGAAAAGAGGCACAAATCAATTTGGATTTTACATTCCATTTAATTGCATATACATTTTGGTGTGCTGAGGCTTTGTGTGCAATCTGTGAGCTGACATCAGCACAGTGAAGCTGCTTGTATCACTTGCACCACCATAACCAATTTTATATATCTTTGCGTCTGGGAACCAGAACAGAATTTTGGGTTGAAGATTGCTTGGTTTAAATCAAGATCCACTAGACACTAAAGCCTACTTTTTTCTAAGCTTCCAGAAATATATGGCTTATAGCAGGATGGTTTTTTTCCCCATATACTTTGTCTTGTTAATGCATTGATGAAGTAAATACACTGCATGAGAGGAAAATGAATTTTAGAGTACTTCAGGCTTGCCTGCCACTCTGGTTCTGCTTTGTTTTACTCGCCAGGAAGCAAAGCAATACAGAATCTCCTGTTTTACCAGACATCTGCACAGTTCCAGAGCAAAGTATGACTCATATGTGAGAGATACATAATTCATGAGGTGTTCCAGGGTTGCTTCCACTCTCTTGTGTAAGAGGTGAAATGCTGTGTCAGCAAGGGGGGATGCTCAGAAAGTTGAGTTATGGGTAAAGAGGCATCTTAGCAGGGATGTGGGTCCTTAGATGTGGATCCTAACAATGCCAGGGGACCCTGCGAATCCAACAGCGCACAATGCTCAGCTCCATGGAGTAGCAGGTTGCTTAAAGAATTGTCATCTTTTGCTGTAAGGTATTCCTAGAGCACTCCTTGTCATCTCAATATTGGGGGTGTAAGTATCCTGGGAGTTTAATGGTGTTTGTGGAGTCAAGATTCATCACTGATACTGCAGATCACTGCAAATTTCAAATGAAATTTAAGAGGCAGGCAGTGATGGAATCATGCTGTCTGTTTCTAGTCACTTTTTTAGGTCTCTCAACAGGATAAAATGCAGAGGAAAGCAACTGTTCCAAAAATATGAGTTATTCATACATGGTAAAAGATGTAGTGAATACAAAAAAGCCACAGAAGGGAGTTCTGCAAAGCCTCCTTGCCTCTCCACTTGGGGAATGAGAGAGCTGGGGATAGGGAATATTGTCACTAAGACAACTGCTGCATCTTTCAGAAGCAGCTTTAGCCCTTATGACAGCAGCTACCCACCATGATTTCCAAGACTGCAGCAGAGGTGAAGTAGCTGTAATTATTTTGCTGTTGTCAGCCCACAGTCTCATAATTCCTATTTTAAACTGGCATTTCATGTTCCAACTACCGAGAACATAATTTCCTAACTATCATCAGCTCACAAATCTTTGCCAGTAGAAGAACCTTTCCTTAAATTCCACCATGGCAGTACTCTAAAATATCCCTGGGTGACTGATTTTGTCAAGTCTAATCATCTTGGATAAGACAGCTGAGATTTCAATTTGCTCAGGCGTGAGCTCTCAGCACTCCAGAAGAGTGTGTGTAAGGGCATTGTGTTGACTGCAAAGACTGCTGATTAAATCACCTTTTTCAGGACAATTTTCAACTTTGCCAGGGAGACTCCCTAATCAGTGATCCATATAATTACTTTTCCTTGTAGGCTGAATTAGAGAACTGTTCATTAATGCTCTAAATATATGGATATCAGTGCTTAAATATCCACAATCATAAATACTGCCTGAAGCAAAATTTTCCAATGGGTTTTGGTTGGATATAATGGCATAAAAGATGTAGGAATATAAAGACATTAGAACTCAGAAGACTTCTCTGCAATGGAGAAGAAATATTGGTTGGACTTGTTACTGTGCTTGATTTCTACTGGGCCTTAAAGGTGATGACACACACACACCCCCCCAAATGACCGCTCTGATCACTGAAGTATTGGTTGTTCTTGCTGCAGGATTTTCCAAGGAAAGGAAAATTTTGTCCCATACAGAAAGCAGAAGACTAAAATAATTCTAGGAGAAAAATATATAGAATAATAAAGCCAACAACAAACAAATCTAAAACCTCCAAGTCAGGTTTTTTCTCCCTGGACAGATCATTTCAAACAGTCCCAGCATCCCTTTGCTGAGCCCTGGAGACAGAATGGTCAATCTGAGAGGCCAAAGTGAAAGGCCACACCACTCTGTCTTTGATTTTAGGCCACTGCTTCTGAAAAACCAAACACTTTTTTATGCACATCTGAAACAACATCAGAATGTTAAAAGCTTTATGAGAGATATGTCTCTTTTATTGTATTTATTTTCACACTTAGCATCACAGTAAAAGAAAGAGCAACTACAGGAAACAACAGTAAACTTCTCAGTACTAATACACCAGATGATTACATTTGTCTATTTTTATCACCCAAATAACTCACTCACCCCTGTGGCCAGTATTCATTTTTATCTGTACCTAAACAAGATTTTAATTTGAGAAATAAAAGCTTCTACCTTGGATTGCTCATGCTGTGCAAGATTATCAACTGCTAATCATTTTTTCTCATGTGTGATAGGGACCTCACACCATATATTACTCACTGCTCAGTCTGAGGCCATTTACATGTTTGATGTGGGATCCAGATTAAATGATAGTACTTCTAACACTTCAAGTACTCTAATATTCCCCAGTTCACAGGTATTGAAATAAAGCAGAAAATAAAACAGAAAATTCATACTCGTCTTGAGGGATGAAAACACATTAGCTCTGGTCACCGAAACAGTGGAGAAAGTAATGTGTACCTGAGACGATGAACTATATCTTCAAGTTCTCTACACAAGCACAGGGTTGTCATCATTACAGGTTAAAAATACCCCAAGCAAGCTGTCTGACACAGGTTGAAGCTTCAGAAGCTTCAGCAGAACCATTATTTAAGCTTATTGGCTTGGTCTTCCAGCTTTTATGTGTGTGAAGTAATAACACAATGCCATCAAGTGCAGTTCTAATATGCCTTGCAATTATGGTACCAAGCACTAATTAAGATGTTATTGTCATTTTTTATGATGAGAATTTCACTTTGGGATTGGGTTGGCTTTTTTTTTTTTGAGTTCAAGGGAATAAGAAACCTCACAGAAAACCATGGCTGTAAATTTTAATTGCTGAGCCTTAATCACACACAAATAGTGAGAGAGGGAATTAGACAAAAATGGAGTAGCCGAAAAAATTACTCACATCCAATGCAGTTTGCCATAACAACATCTGGGACTGTCAAAACTGCCAGTTGAGACTCTACAGGATGAAACTTTGAAAAATATGTATATTCTTTAGCTTGAGCTAAGATTAACACCTTTTCTACACTTTCAGTTCTTAATGCTAAAATCTTTGCAAAAGGTTGTAAGAGAAAATAATCCCCTACTCAAGCCAGGTTAGAACTTCAGCTGATGAAAGATCCCACTCCACTAACTTCAATAGATAACATACAAGTGGTAAAGATTCAGTCTCAAGCATCAAACATGGAGTTTACCAGATAATCTTGGCCTGAATTTGAGATGCAAAATGGGAAGTAACTAAGATACTTTGGTAGTTGCAGGAAAAAAGCATTTTATACCAAAAAAAATTACTACCTTTGGTGTAGTTTTAATTCACTGGATACTGCTTTTTAAAAATATTTTCATTTTTCTATTTCTAATATTGTGAGCTGCTTTCTGTGAACATAAACATGAATTGACTCGTAGCTACAGAAATTTATTTCTATGCATTTCTTCTTCTATGCAGCACATTGCTTCCTGTCTTTTCCCTGTTAGATACTGATTTATACCAAAATTTATTTTAGAACCATGCACAGTTTTAAACAAAATTTTTAAACCCTAATAGCTGACAGCAGTAATTTAATTTCTTTCTTTTATTTTCACATCATCTAAAAATGCTAGAGAAAATTTAATTCCAAATCCATTTCCTGCAAACTGTATCAATTTCCTTTTCTCACAAGGATGTTTTTTTAGGAGCAATCTCCTTGGTATGGTTGAGAATTTCCTGTTTTCACAGAATTCTCTAATTCAGAGCAGATTACAAACTTCAAGAGGAAAACAACCAACATCAGCAACAAAACCCAACAGCCAAAGATGAGGACAAAGCAATAAAAGTGGAGCCAAAAAGGGATAAAGTCAAGTACTACTGAAGTGAGATATGTTCTCCATAAGGTTTAGTACTGAAGGAAATGCACAACTATATAGAATCACAGAATCAACCTGGTTGGAAGAGACCTCACAGATCATCGAGTCCAACCCTACCATGGTTACCAGACCATGGCACTAAGTGGTCTCAAGCTCTGCCAGGGGAGGTTTAGGTTGGATATTAGGAAGAGATCTTTTTATGAAGAGAGTGCTCAGGCATTGGAATGTGCTGCCCAGGGAGGTGGTGGATTCACCATCCCTGGAGATTTTCCAGATGAGACTGGATGTATTTTAGACTTCTTTAGGAAGATAAAACCAGTGTTTCCCCCCATTTATGCCTGCCTGTTTCCCAAGAACATTGTTCCATGAGTACTGCTCTCAGCTTAGGAGAGCACATCATTGGGCTCCACTCCCTCATGCTTGTTTGCACTCTTCTTCCACACAGCACATTACCTTCATAACTTCCAACCATTTACTGACTCATCAAACATGTTGTCAAGCCTCATAAGTCTCACCAGAAGTAAACTACTTCCTTAGTACTCATTGAACCTTTATTGCATGAACTGTTGTGTTTTTTCTCTTCTTTAATGACCTGAATTTGGAGACACAGAGAGTTTTGCTATACTTTATTTGTCTAATCTGTTTTATAGGTAAGATGTGATTAACTGCTGGAACAGTTCTACATAAAACTGCTAAGAAATTGCAAGCAAATATTAGTATTATAACCACAATATTCCAGACAAAAATACCTTATGTAAGTTGTTTAGTTAATTCCTTTACAAAAGACCTGAATTTTTTTCACCAATCTTTGTAGCATAATAGAAAAAAAAATTGCTTATGCATCCAAATACTTTTCACTATTAAAGTCATAAAGATGCATGTTGTTTTTATTGTAGAATCATGGAATCACAGAATGGTTTGGGTTGTTGAAAGGGACTTTAAAGTTCACTCCCTGCCATGGGAAGGGAGATCTTCCACCAGCCCAGGTTACTTCAAGCCCATCCAACCTGACCTTGAACTCTTCTGGGGATGTGAGAACCACAACCTCTCTAGGCAACCTGCGCCAGTGCCTCACCACCCAAAGAGTTTGACCCCTTAGTAGCTTGATCTCTTTCAAAGATTAGCAAATACTGATATTTTTGTGAAATTTCTCATTATCGCCCTCTGTGATGTAAATATTTACTACTTCCCATCCTGTCAAACCTTCTATACTCAGAAAAAATACAGGTAAAAAGGACAACCTGAGATGTCAGAGATGAGACAACAGTTCTTGCTGGTGAAGCCTGAGCTGCAAATCTGGGCTGCTGTTATGTAGAGTTTCTCCTGTCTATCTGGAATACTTTAGTGTTCCTTACAGTATTTTCCATACATGCATTCATTACAGCTACTTCACTGCAAAAACGTCACTGATGCTGAAGTCTCCTGTCTCTCACAGACACTGCAATCTATTATATACAACCTTTTGTAATGCTTAAAGTTTACTCATGAGACAAACTGCAGTCTTGATGTGTGCTGGTACACAGCCCTAAAATGAAATCTATTTTCAGCTGCTTATATGAGGGATGAATTGAAATCCAGGTGTACTAAAGTGCAGCTAAAGAAAATTTGCTAGGCAAAATGATCAAACTATTTCTTTTTACGCATTCCTAGAAAACTTTCCTGATATTTCTACCACAACTCTATTTTCATCTTCTTTTTTTTTTTCACCTTGGGAATACTGTATAATAATTTTAAAATGTCTATCATTAAGCTGGGTTAGGATCTACTTTGAACTTTTAGGTAACCTGCATTTCTTCTACTTCTTTATTGTGCAAATTTAAGAATAAGCCAAATGCTCCAAGTTTCCAAGATGTTAGTCTCATAATTCTATATCACAGCATGACAAGAATCACACAAAGATCAGAAGAAAACCTCAAAAGAACTGATCTGAAGGAACAGATTTTCCAAACTTGGCAGTATTTTACATTACAAGACAGGACATTAATAATATGTCACAGGTGAAGTGCAGGTGAAGAATTTAGGTTGGAGGGTTAATAACATCATTTCCACACCATATTAGGGAACCTCAGCCAACTCCAGCTGTGCTTGTACTGCCATGAGGGGTCAAGTATTTCAGACCTTACAAATAATGAAACACCCCCAAAACACTGCTTTTTCCTCCTCTACATGGGAATTCATAACTGAAAGGATGAAGTATTTCTTGTGGCTAACCAGGCTATTGTGAAAATACCAAGCTGTATCAAATATTTCACCTTCTCTGTTCTCAGAGCCAATATACTTCCTTCCCAGTAAAGACCTTTGCAACCAAAGACATATTTCCTTGTACTACAAGTGATTAGGAAAAATACAATCTGCCCTCTGCTATATTTTTCAAAGGATCCAGAAAATGTCTGAGAACATTTTGGAATGTCATTGTTGTAAAATAGGCTACAAAGGAGCACCTTGCAGACACAGAGACTGATGTCACTGCAACATGGGGGTGAAATTTCTTTCTTTTTAGCTGAGAGGGACAAGGTTTAGAGAACTGGATTTGGCTTTGTGATCCCTGTATAGTCTCAGCTCTCTTCAGGGGGCACTCTGTCTGACCCTGTGGGTCAGGCAGCTGCCTGGCGACCAGACACCTCACCTCTTCTCTAAGCTTTGCCATAAATCACCACCTCAAACCTCTTTCTGTGCTGCAGCCCTCCCACCTGGAGAATGGGAACAACACTTACTTTATAAAGTACCACATTACTAAGTAATTACATCAAAATCTCAAAAGCAAATAAAACTAATCTCCTAGCTAACTTGTGTGTTACTGCTTTTAGCCTGATGATTAAAGCCTGCAGGGTCAGAATGGGAAATGTTCTAGCTCCCTTCTCTGGAGACAACAGGGAGCTCTAGCCATGCTTTTAGCAATTTCCAGATATTCATTCTGCATTCCTAAAAAAACTGCATGTAATAAGTGCCTGAGCTTCAATGGACCACAGTCAGATTTCAAGCTCTATAAATCTCAGTACAATTTCTACCTGCTTTAATTCAAAATGATTTTATTAGGTCAGTGGAATTCCAGTCATTTCTATCAACTGGAAAATGCTGAGGGCCAAAACTGGGGAAGAGCTGCAAGGACCTTCAGGCCAGACTTGGATGATCCTTGTGGGTCCCTTCCAGCTCAGGATATTCTAAGCACACAGGCACAGCAAGCCAAACATGTTACATGGCCTGATTGCATTTTGACAAGAAAGAGGTTAAGTTCAGTCATTTTACATACTTATTGGGTCTCTACTAAGCAACTGTAATAAAAAAAATGTGATGGATCACAACAGAAAACGTTGGATAAAAAAGTAAATTGAAACCATCCCTTTCCATCAGCTTTAATTCTGACATGGCACAAGGAAGATGAACACAACGTGCAATGCTGGATATAAAAAGTGGGGCATATGTAAAATAGATCCTCCATCAAAACAAGTAAGCTGTGTTGTTTTGCTGAACGAACTCCAGCAGTCATGGTGGGTTTTCCTGTTATCTGATGCCATAGCAACAATAATCCATTTTCAAAATCCTAGTAAGGTAATATATTATCATGACAGCTGCGTTAAATGACTGCCTCTCCTGTGCTATGCTCTTGACTTTACACAACAATGTTAAGATGTTTTTTAACCAAGTTTTCAAGTTGAAAATAACATGGTGTCAAAATATTTTTTCTAACCAATCAGCACTATTGAAAAACATCACTGAGCTTTGCATTTCCATGACAACTAGTCTCAAATGTTACAAAACTGCACCAAATTTCCTTACAAAGGATGGTTCTTGCAAGAAAAAATTGGTTCATGCAACTTGGTATACCATACAAACCTACACAATGTAATGTATGCTCACAACAAAAACTGTATTAGTGATGTTTAGGCTTTACAGATTTACATTTCTTGTAGGAACTTTTCATAATTGGTAGGGACATAATCTATTCTGTTTCTTCTCTGTTTCAATAAAATGCAGATTTTGGAACGCATTTGAATGCACTGAATTATGAACCAGTAGCAGTAAAATCTATAAACACAGGGATTTGTAACCTTTCCTCATTTCCACGAGAGCAGGAGCAATTTTGGCCTGGATGGACACCTATACATTTAAAACAACAAGAAAAGAAATTCTATCGTTTCCCTGTTTTTCCCCTGGGAAACCACCATTAACAGCTGAGAAACTCAACACCATTTCTTCTTCTAAAGACAGCTCATCAATGATTTGTGTTTAAGGAAAATAATCCCCTTAATATACTGGCAGAGATACCTTATCAAACACAGCCTGCTATGGGATTAACGATTTATTATCAAATCTAAAATCACTCAGATTAGTGGCATAGTGTGATTAGTGGAATAAACATCATCAAAGTATTATAAACCCCAAACTAAATTTCATTTGTAGTGAATTTGCAAATAACCAATTACAATTTGCAAGCCATTTACAATGGATTACTGTGTACTTTGAGGGGGGAGTTTTATTAACTGCTGGATGGGAAAAAAATATTGGCTTTCCAGTGCTATTCTACCTACCCTGTTAGTTGCAAACTCTTAAAGCATGCAGTAAAATAATAATGATAGTGCTTAAATTAGGTATCTTTTGACAATTAACTTGAAATTCTAACAGGGCAGTACTATCCTTTGCCAGTAACTCTGCTATCTGCATCCTCAGGGACTGTGAGAAGTACAAAAGGAATCAGAAAAAAGGGGGTTATAACCTGCATGAAGTGAAGTGGAAAGTCAAGGATACAGAATAATGATTAACTTTTATATGGTAACAGAATATTCTTCTAACTCACCTTTCTGCAGCTGTGACTTTCTTTTGATTAAAAAAAAAAAAAGAATTTTGATGTCACTAACAAATGGGTTCAAAGCTGGTCACAATCTTGGTTTTAATTGGTTGACATAACCCAAGCTGGGACTTCATTAGAATCCAGTGATCGAATCAAAGATAGATGTCAAAGTGTTGCTGCATGCTTGATTCTTTATTAATAGGCTTTATTACATCTGTCATTCTTGTGACCTGTACTATAAACATTAAAGGATAGTATTTTTCATGACTAAAATAGAATGAGAAAACTCTGAATTTGTGAGCTTCTTCCAGAGGTTCATTTCATGACTGGTATTGCTTTGAGTACAGCAATCAATCTTCCAGAAAGTGCCTGTAGGAAGTGAGGGTTACATTTCTCTTGGACTAGGAAGGATTCTCTGGGAAGGCTTGCAGAAAACTCTGCTGCTTTGCAAAGCATAAGCTCAGAAGAGTCACCCCAAATGCTTTCTATGTAAATCATGAAATGAAAAGAGCTTCCCAAATCCTCCCATTTTCGAGTGATTTGTCTGCCTAGTTGGCAAGCTCCAGTGAAAGACAATTCTATGGCACAGAACAGGATTCCATGAAGCTCACTGTGATCAATCTAAATGAAGTACGAAATGTAAAATGTTTCTCTGCATTGATTTCACTACATCTGGCAATAATCATTCCAACCTCCTTGATTGACTCTTAAAATTACAGCTCACATTTTTCAGAGTGACATGTCTATACCATCAAATGAGTTCTGGCACAAAGCACTTGCTATTAAGTATCCTTTAGAAAGTGATGTTAAACCCACATGAAAAACGACCTGATAAGACACATTCAAGTTCTGTCTGGATGATAGAAAATAGCAACAACCTCCACACAGAAGGAGGAATTCTAAGGAAATGACATTGTTTTATAAGGACAAAAGGAAGAATCTGCTATTGTACCTTGGCTTGACACTAACTTGACCACTGAACCAGCCTCCTTGACTGATGCACTCAAGGCCCTGGTACTCAATTTTGGTGATACCCTTTTAAGCTTATGAAGAAACAGTATTAGCTTCTTTCTATTTAAGACTTATGGTCCACAAACAGTTCATTGTTTACCAAGTAATTAGCCACCAAAACAGTCACTGTGAGTTAGCTAACTATAACCATATGTGCTCCACAGATGGAAGAAACAGGTAAAGAAACCCAAGTTTGCTTTTTCACACAACAGCAGCATCCAAGAACAGTGAACTTAGCTTCAATACTCCCAAAACTGAGAGAACTGCAGTGAAAACAATTTGAAAGTTTTGCCTTTTTTCCACACTCTTGCAAGTACTTTGGATGCCCAAGCCCAATGGGCATTGATTTTCATTGCTGAGATGCAAAAACCACCTCATCCACTCCTTCACACATGAAATCAGCCAAGTCAAGTGTCAACACAACCTTTCAGGAAAAGTTCCAGTGTCACTCACAAAATATGTGACAGTTTCCATTTGTGGGTTTGACAGAACAGCCAATAACTTCTAAAAAACCTTTTCAAGAATGCAAAACTGTTTGGGATTTAAAAAAAAAACAACCAAACAATATTCCCCTAATAGCTTTTAACCCTGATCTTTGTTCAAACCAAGCATTTTCTCATAACTCCTAACATTTGAGATTCTTTTGGGGCTTTTTCTTTTTTGAGCTAAAGTTTTCTCAACATGCTTCAATCAGTTAATTCATTTTACTGGGTTAATGATTTCAACAACAAAAATGTCATCCTCCTGAACCTCCTATGGCAACATGGCACCTTTTCTCTGCCTGTGCTGCCAAGAACAAATGTGTTGTTGGGTTTATTAATGTTACCTGAAGCAATCTGTTGGCCTTACTGCCTCCAGCAAGTGGGCATGCCAAATTCACAAGAGTAATAATTATTTTAATGTATTTCTCGTGTTTGGATCTCCATTTCAGTAACCGCCTCCCCTCAAAATCTAATAGATTAGCTTCACTCACTTACTAGCTGAATATTATAAAAACAAAGAAAATTAATAAAAAGAAGACTGATTCCTACTGTTCTTCCTTAAGCTTTCCAGCAAGATAGATAGGAAAACAACAAACTTTATTAAACCTCTTTTCTATGCAGGCCATTTAACTTTCTTCTGCATTCCCCAAATGAATTAGCCCCATCTGTACCCTTGCCAAGCCACTAAGACAAATTAAACAGGGAGGGACACATTTTCTAGGAGACAGTTTAAAATATTCTCATCTTTGCCCTACACAAGACTTTTACCACCTTCTCATAATTACTCTTTGGGATAGAACAGCAGTGGAAGGAAGGGTGGGTTTGGTTGGTTGTTGTTTTTTTCTCTCTACGAACAGCACTGCAAACTTTTTTCAGCATTTTGGCCAGACAGTCTGGTCTCTACCCACCAGTATGTAGGATTATATTTCTAATATAATCATTAATTGCCAGAATTACAGCCACACAGACATAAAAGGTAAAGTCAGATGCTCCTTTAAAATTTCTGTTCATTGCTGTCTGCTCTCTAGATTTTTGCAAAGGGCTTGGAAGGACAACCCTCTCCAGTGCCTGCCCAGTGCCATCACCTCAGAGCTGCCTCATGAAGCTTTTGGAGCACAGATGGAATTCTGCAGAGACATGGAAGCACACATGGAATAGGCTGAAATGAGCTTAATGCAGAAACAAATGTTTGGCAGTGCAAGATAATGACTGTGTAGCTTTTTGTGCAAATTAAGCACTTCTCAGGGTTGATTAAGGCTGCATTTGTAGAGAATTCATAAAGACACTCATGAATAAAAATCACTTGCTGGACTTTGGTCTAGGCTAATCACTGGCTCTCTGGAGAGGCAACTGCAGTAGAGGCAGAAAAATTTTCTGAAAGATCATATATTAACCATCTTCAACATGTTAAACTCAAAATATTCTTAATCCCCTGTGCAGAATCAGACCCACACTGAAGTCACTCTTCTTCTGCTTTTCTCAGGCCTTAAAATATGGCCAAGAAATTGAGAGAAAACAGTTTCAATTAGAGCAATTTTTATAGGCAAGTTATAAATCTCTGAAACCAGGAGTTCATAATAGCAACACTGACATAGCTGTAATACAGCTTCACTAAGATAAATCAGTCGCTTGTCCTGGAAGTCACATTCGATAAATCAGAAATTTGGAATGTAAATCTCAGCCCTTGTTCATAAATCAGCAATACTGATCAACACTAGGAATAATATTTTTGGCAGTAAATCACAGCTGGCAAAGATATTCCCCTTAGTTCGCTTAAAAATTGTTTAAAGTTGTATATCAGGGGTTCTCCCTGTGAGTCCCCTGGATGTGCCCTACGTAGCTGGTGGCAGTGCAGACCCAAGAACCTCCCTACAGAGTGAGACAGCTCTGCCTGCCCAGGGAGACGTTTGTAAAGATGCTTCAGCTGCTATTATTATCATCATAGTTAGTATCCAAAATGGACATCTGAAAAGGTGATTCCTGCAGATTCTGCCTGTCTACTCCAAATTCCAGAGTTCTTGCTAAACATCTGAAGTCCATGCAACATATTCCCACCTCACTAGTGTCTGAGAAGGAACAGGAAGTACATACAGTCTCAGAAACACCTCTGCTGGTCCCCAAAATTAATTTGCACCTGAAAGGTAGACAGAGATGACAACAGGCATGGGATGTATAAGGTAATGCATGTAATAGGGTAAAACAATGAGAACGAGAGTGAGAAAGATACTATTCCTGGTTTGGGCTCATTAGTTACTACTCAGCTTAATGCTACAGTTCTTCTAACTCCATTTCTTCATTAAAAACTATAGTTTTCAAGTCCATGTCAAGAGTCTTGCCTCAAAAGGAAGCAAATAGCATGAATACAAGTAGTATTCTGGCTTATTTTCTGGGTTCCTAATGCAATTTTTCCAATGGTTTTCTTTAAAACAAACAAATAGAAAAAAAACCCTGAGAAACTGAATTTCTAACTTGTAAAACCTTTCCTACTACAGTGAGAATGGCACTTTCTAGATAACATTTCTTCCTAGTACACACATTTAATGTGATGTGTATTTCTAAGTGAAAGCTGTTTATCTCTTCAGTGCAATCAGTAAGCAAACACATGCACATGTTCATTTAGAGCATTTTAATAATGTGCTGTGTTTGCTGAACTCAGAAAGGGTCATCAGGGTTCAAGCTTGACTTCTCTTCCCTCTCCAGCCTTTGATACACATGAAAAATGAAAGAAAAGCTATTTTCTACCTCTTACTAAATTTTCAATAGATTATTAAGGAAAAAATACCATTCTGCACCATCACATAACTATTCAAAATGCAATAAGTTTATTTCCTTAGTAGAATTATTTATTTCTTCTAATATAAACCACTGCAATCACTGAGAGTTGGACTAACTGTGTTCACCTTCCTAAACCACACCTAATTCTAGTTTCTATGCATGGGAGAGATGGAAATTTCTTCTGTGGAGATGTCACTTCCAAAAGGCCTGAGACCACTACAGGAAATAATGCACCAGAAGAGTATGTTTCCTATTCTTAATGCTGCTCTTTCCCCAGTGTATAGGGACAGAACACACGAAGTGACCTGAAAATGGAACAAAGTTACAAATGCAACTCATCTTCTTTCCATCCACCTGCAATTCTGGTGGCTAAAATGAGAAAAGAAACTAATGCCATTATAAACACACCTCCAGCTCTCCCAGGAACTTTGTACATGCAGAGTGGGATTCCAGGAATGACAAAGTGTTTGCCCTTGAAGAGTGTACTCCAACCATATCTTTCCCAGGACACTAGAGATGGAACTAAATGAGCAAATGAAGGGCAGGGGAGAGTCTGTGGAGACATTAATCTTCATAACATGGTCTTGTACAGTCAACCAACCACTGGGAAGGTCTGATATATTCCTTTTGCTCCAATGTCTTCTTCAGAGGCCTCTAGACAAGCACGTATTGGGCATAATATTTCACAGCAGTTATCAGAAGTGAGGAATTTAGACAGTGTGTTGCAGCTTCCTCCCCCAAATCACTGTAGGTTCACACTCTGGAGGCAGAAGAATACTACTCTGGGATTATGTGCTATGAATTACAAAACTGATTTATCCATAAAATTAATTCACAAAATAGATATAGATAAATTAACCAGAATATCATGTAGAATCCTTGTGTAATTACAAGTTCAGATAGCAAGAAGTGATATGAAGTCCCTAGTTAAACAGTATTTTCATACTGCATTTTTCAGTAATGAACTAAACTAATATGTTCTGTTAAAATAACCCTTAATACTTTTTCCTAGTGACTTTCAGAGATGTGGATGAGATTCTGGTATTCAGGATGTGTTGGTAAGAACATTCTTATAATAAAACATGGATTATGGATTATGTTTGGATGATTCCACCTTTATAAATAACTGAGAAAAAAGGAAGTCACAAATGAAAATCTTAAGCAAATTTAATGTAAAGCTCTTCATGCTTCACTGAAGCAATTATGAAATACCTATAGTTTGCCTTCACAATGAGTAACTTCAGTCAGAAAGTTTGTGATGTTTAATAATTATTGAGAAATATTTTCTCTGATTTTGCTCTAATGTCTTCCTGGTGCACTTTGCTTTATGGAACATGTAGATATAGAGATGTCGAAGAGGAGCAAACTCTGTAGCAAACAAATGCTAAAGAGCTCAGGTTCATACAAATTGTTATGGCAAACTAGCAGTTGCGTTTGTGTCTTTGAAACATTGTAAATTATTTTGGAATGTTATTGAAATCTCTGCCCAGCAATTAATTTGTTTAGCCTGGAGAAGAGGAGGCTCAGGGGAGACCTTCTCACCCTCTGCAACTCCCTGACAGGAGGTTGGAGTCAGGTGGGGGTTGGTCTCTTCTCCCAGGCAACCAGCAGCAGGACAAGAGGGCACAGACTCAAGCTCTGCCAGGGGAGGGTTAGGTTCGATATTAGGAAGAGATTTTTCCCAGAGAGAGTGATCAGACATTGGAATGTGCTGCCCAGGGAGGTGGTGGATTCCCCATCCCTGGAGGTTTTCAAGCTGAGACTGGATGTGGCACTTAGTGCCATGGTCTAGTGACCAACCATTGGGTTGGACTTGATTATCTTGGAGGTCTTTTACAACCTGGTTGATTCTATGATTCTATGATTGTAAAGATTCACACAGTCTGACAGAGTAAAAAAACTATCCCCAAGAATAACCTTTTCTTCCAAAGCGAATTCGTAACTGTGCAAAGGAAACAAAATATTTGAGATTTATTTGTAAAGAATTATGTTCAGGCTTGTCAAGGATTTTAATAGCAGCATATAATGTAGATAAAATATTTCTGCCACATATAGGTATTTCCAAAGAATTTATGAAGGATTCCTGACCAATCTCCTGCAATTGAAAAGATCATAAAACTTTTTCTGAAGTACAACTGGAAACTGTTAAATGCATGTAACTCTGAATAGATCTCTGAAAGATATTCCCTTTTACAAGCTCATTTTTCTAACAAAGATTAGATTGCCCCAGTGCATGGTACCTCTTGGTACCCCAGAGGTGATTTTTTTTTTAACGTAGCATCTGTGTGAACCAAAGTTTTCATGTGTATGAAGGGCAGAGTAAGAGGATAATGCTAATGTAACCTCTGCCACCAACATGTTACTTTAATCTTTCTTCTCATACATGTGATTATTTTTGCTGAGTTATTCCTCCAATGGATTAAAGCAATTAAATACAACTTCTAGAGGAAAGCAAAACAAAGCATGGAGCAACTATAGTTTTCTGGAAATCAGATATACACTCTCCCACCCCATCTCTCCATGGGTTTGCTGTGCAGGATACATTAGGCTTTTGAAATATAATCCACATAAACAGATAAGAATTGGTGAGTTCTGTTCTGAAAGTTCAATATGAAATTATAAATAAAACTCTGAGGCAGATGCAACTCATCTTCTTCTCTGAATGTAAAGTGGGATAGATAAACACTGGTAAATGTTATGTATTTCAAAACACACAAAGTTTAATCAAATTAAAGCTCTGTTTCACATTCTTTGGCTCTACTTCCAAGGAACTGTTCCTATTCTAACTAGCTGTATATTTATTTTAATATACAACATTGCAAAATATCATCTTACTTCTGTTATTTGCCTGAAGGAAATTCATTTCAAATATGAAACTTTTACACAATATTTACCGTTCAAGTATTGCAGCTTTTATTAAATGGGGCCAGAGAGGATGCCAAGGGATTTAAAGAGAGAATTAATAACAACCACTGCTAATTTAGGCTTATGCACTGCTTTATTGCAGAACCAAGAATGAAGATAGGAAACCAGGGATAATCCAATTGATATTAAACATTTTGAACCTATTAGCTGTATTTGAACAAAACATTTTTAGAAAGAAGGCTACATAGCTAAAATAAGACACATAATCCATCAGAGATGGCATAGAAAATTAATCTTTTCCTTTTTAATTTGCGTAAATATGTGATAACAGTGTACACATCTATCTTCCTCACATTCACATAATGCACAATGATTTCAGTGAGATCACAAATGAGAAAAACATTGGCATTCACAGTAGCTCAAAAAAAACAGATTTCAATGAACAAATCTTTTAAAGTAAGAACACTAGAACAAAAACAGGGCCATGGGATAATTCAGGTTGAGAGGGACATCAGGAAAGCAGCTAGTCCAACCTCTTGCTCAAAGCAGGGCCAAATCATGGCCAGATCAAGTTGACCAGTGTTTTATCTAGTCCTGTTTTAAAACCTCCAAGAAAGCAGAGGACATAACTCTCTTGGGCATCATAGAACCATCAAGGTTGGAGGAGACAAGTCCAATCATTAATGTGACACTACTGTAACCCCTAACTCCTAAACCATATCCTCCAGTGTCAGATCCAGATGCCTTTCAAACACTTCCAGGGATGGTGACTCCACTACCTCTCCGGGCAACCTATTCCAGCACCTGAACATCCTAACCTAGGAAACTATTTCTCCAAACATCTAATCTGAGTCTCCCCTGTCTCAGCTTATGACTGTTCCCTCTACAGCAACTTGTTCCAATGTTTGATAGTACTCATCATCACAAAGTTCTTCCTTAAGTCCAGAGATACAAACACTGTAATACACATACAAGAATTCTCAATTTCTGAAACAAATCCAACTCGTTTATCCCATCAGCCAGGGCAAGAAACAAGTCTCTGCTTTCATTTCACAATTTCATGCAGTTGTCTGCGGCTACAATACCTCTGTACAGTAAAGGTGAAGAGAAACCCCAAGTTATTGGAAATCCATATCATTAAGATCTTTCTTTCTCAGTCGCCAGGGTGGATGCACTCTTTAATTCAACATGTACATTCTGAATTCAATCCAAATTCTATTGACTTTACACAAAGACCATTCTGACTGAATTTATCCTTTCCCTAGAGTTACTGCTAATTCGTCAAGTGAAGAAACAATTTTGTTTCTGCAACCATCACAGTACATTTCATTCAAAACCAAGAGAGGTCAATAGATTAATCTAAGTATCTCATAAAGGAAATATGTGACTCTATTGATGTCAACAGGAGAAAAGAAACATTAGGTCCACATGAGTTTCAGCTGTGTTCCTTACCATAGAGATGATGCAGCAATCAAATATCTATATGTAAATAAGCAAAAGAATGTTACGTAAAATAGATTTAATAGACTTGGACCTCTTATGTTTCATAGTCAATTATTGGCTTTGTTCTTCAGTGAGTGTGCAAAATCCAAATCTCAAAACATTCATTGCCATAAAACATCTTGAGTGTGAATTTTAAAGCCAGCACCAAAGATGGAAAACTATCACAAAGAGTGTCAGAAAATCTTCACAACAAATATAATTACAAGTCCTTTAAAGCAGCACATAAGTACTGCTTAATTAGCATTAATACTAATTGTATATCTGTTCTTTGCTATTTAGAGTAAACATATAATATAATACAAAAAAACACTGAAGAAATCCAAATATCCTTGCATTAAATAATGTAAGGATTACCACAATCAGAAGTTGAAGACTACAATGTTGAAGAGATCATCAAGTCAACTTTGTGGGAAAATTGTTTTATGGAAAAGATAAATCTTACATACTGAAAACTAGAGCTGTGAGTTTTATGGCAAAGCTCTACAAAATTAACTACAGTAGATGACAATGAACTATATTAAATTTTAATGGTTCAAATGACCATTAGCTGGAATTATGCTTGAAGCATTAATGAAGACATAAAAGATACTCCAAGCAATAAGAAAAACAGGAGCTAAGACATCTATTAGACATCTTAGAAAAAGTGTTATGAGCTGCGCTGAGCTTGTTTAGCAAAAGCAAAGCTGCACAGCACTGCAACCTGTCATGGTCTTGGCACAAAACCTGTTTTTTTTGAGGCCTCGGATCTGTAAAATCTCAATCCCTGCATCGGTTCAAAGAACCGGTTTTTATTAAGCAAGAGGCAGGGGTTAGTTGCTCCCAACTTGTAGAAAACACACTGCTGGGCCATATTTCTTTCCCATTCATCTTTCTAACTACCATTTCAGTTTTCTTTTCATCCCCTGTACTCACTGAACGAACAGTTGCTGCCTGGGAAACACTCTCTGACTCCATTCTAGTCTCCAGCTCTGCTCCCTGCACTGCACTGACACTGCTTTCAACAGAGTCTCTAATTACATCACACTGGTTACTTCAGAATCGATACTTGTTTCATCCCAACTGACCTGTCAGCCACTTCTGACACCCATCAGCCACTTGCTTTTCCTGGTATCTTGTCATCATTAACTTCTATGTTTCTATCCTCCATAGACAGATTTTCTTCAAGCATTCCCACACCAGGTTCCAGAGGACAATAAATACAACTCTGGGTTTCATCCCCACTCAGGGCAGAATGATTACCCCTAACCTCAGGGTAATCCCCAAAATTAATTATCTGCTTTATATGACTGTTACAGCCCCAAAATTCTCACTCCTGTGCCGTAGCATCAGCTCAAATCCCATCATCACTGCAGCACATTTAGTTATCTGCATTTTTGTCTTTATCTACTTTAAAAAATCTTGAGCCCTCTGATGAAAATCAGTGGATGTCCAGCCAAAAGAACAACTTCAGTTTTTCTAAATTTCAGTGTTCCTCAAAGTTTCTCCAAATAGTTAACCTTTGGTGGTCCTTGTGGTTTCTACCACTGCTCCTCTAAACTTGTTCCACTGATCCATAGCCTGAACACATTATTTTTATGATGCCATTCTCTCACCATTTTCAGGACCCCACTGACTTTTCTTCCATGGCACTAGATACAAACCTGTCTCCACGACAAGCCTTTCAGAGTAAAAATACTCTCTCACAATAAGAAGCACACTAAAATAGGGAATAGTGAGGATGATGAAATTATCCTCACCTCACTGCTCCATGGAGAGGCCAAGTTACATCAGAAATATCACTTTTTACACAGAGGGATCACTGACCTTTCAAAAGATCTGCACATTTCCTCATTTCTCCTTCCTCTTGATTAAATGGCAGGAAAGTGATTTAAGGTCATTTTTTTTAATATGAACAAAATCATGAAAGCACATAAAAATGCAGTACAGGCAGGAGGTCAAAGAATCATAGAATCATCAAGGTTGGAGGAGACCTCTAAGATCGTTGAGTCCAACCGTACTTAGGACCTCCACTACACTGCAGTAAAAACACCCAAACCAACCAAACAACTAAATGGCCACCACCAAACAGATTGGATTCTCCCCACTAGCTACTAGTTCCAGATGCTGCAGAGTTAAAAAAATAAAATTAAAAAGTTAAGCAACACTGTGCCCACTATCATAGGGAATGGAGATCCCAGACCTCTTCAGGAAAAGGACTCCAGTGTCCCTTTTTCTAGTGCCATTTTGTGGTCCTGTGGACAAGAATTTTCTTATGTTGTTCCCTGCGCAAATAAATTTTCTAGCTATTACCATAATCGAAGATACCATCATTGAAATGACCAACAGTGATTCTAAAACTTTTCTCTCACATTACCACCCTCATTCCACAGCCTCACATCAGTTTTGGGGGTTGCTTTTTTCCTAATCAGACTGAAAAGAATTCAGTTAAAATTCATCTAAGTTCCAGTTTCCCCATCCCAAAGTCACTGCTTTTGGTTTCTCAAGGAAAACTTAAAAACTTCACGATGATCAGGATTTCACATTAAAAATGTCATTTTGCTCAGAATTAAGTTTCCTTCAGAAGATTTCAGTAACAGATTTTAAGCAAGTTGTAACTATCACTAACTCAGAACACATTCAGTGAAGACTGGTAAATTGCTTCCTTTAAACCTTCACAAAAAAACCAGTTCACAGAACCATAGAATGCTTCAATTCTCAACACATTAGCACCAACAACAATAAAATAAATTTGTATTTCTACAAAAATCCTAGAGCAAAATCCTAAGCTTTTGCTAGTTAAAATATTTTCAAGCAGTTGTCTTTACAAGCATAAACTTTCCTTCTCTGATGATCTTCTAGTCTGCCACCTGGTATAGATAACAAGTTATAATGGGTTGGATCATATACTAATTTGAGACATTTCCAGCTCAGATCATGAATAAAAATGTTGGCACTCTATAATGAGAGATCAATAGTGTTTTGGAAGAAAGACCCTATAGAATTTTATAAATAATGAGCATTTAGTGGAATGTGAAGGCAGCAGAGAACAAACTACATTTTCTCCAGAGGGGTTTTTAAAAGCACACCTCAAATGTGATAAATGGAGTGTGATGGAAAAGACTACAAATGTTAATACATTTGTTGCTGTGCAACATAATGTGTTCAAAAATTAGAAGCCAGAGCACTGACTTTCTCCTGTTTAATGGTTAAGCAATCCTTTCATCTAGACATTTGCTCTTGTGTCAGTAGCAGCAGGTCAGAGCCAGCATTTCTCAAGACTTTGCAGATTGCTGCAAAACATAATATTTTCTGTTTTCTTTTCCCCAAAGGTGTGGATCAGGATATTTTAACATGGAATTTGTTGAATAGCACTGCATGTGAAACATGTAAATATCTTCACCAATTCATTACACCTTACTCTTAAAGTAATGAGGTAATGGTCTTCAACTAAGGCACCATCTGGGAGTCACAGAAATAGCTTTAATTACTGAGCTTAACTTCCTGCTCTGCAGCAGGAGGGTGGGCATAGACAGGCACTTGGCCAGCTGTCAGGTACAGCAGGGTGCTGGGCAGCACCTCTTCCCTCTCTCAGCTGAGGATATAGGTTGAACATCCTCTTTATTTCTAATCCACAGCTCTGCTGTAGCCTACACTGCCATTGGGAGATGTTTAGAATGAGCATGCACAGAAACTGCAAAAAGCTTTTCCTTTCTGACTCCCTTCTATCTCATAGGCTTCACGTCCTTCCTCTCTCTTTCCTTCATACAAAAGCATCAAGCCTTGACTTTGCCCTGATCCATTTGCTCTACTCTCAGTGGTGATACAGTATTCCAGCAAAGAAGAAAGGCATAGAAAGAAGACTAGAGCTCAGAACAATTAGGGATAGAAGCAAGAGCTCAATCACTTCTTCACAAAGTTCAAGCAGCCATTATTCATTAATATTGAAATGATCTTTTGAATTATGAACACTATCAAGAAGCCAAACAGAACACACAGGTACAATCCAAAACTAGAAAACAAAGTCTGAGTCTTCAACCTGGGCTGCAATGCCTGGCTTAAGGATTTTTCCTTTAGTGTTTCCCATACAGACATCCCAATATACCGGTAACACTCACTCTTACATCTCTTAGATCTTGGTCTTGATCCCAAAAACTTTTAGATGCAAGAGGGAAGGGAACACATGGGAAATATAAAAGCTTTTCTAGCATTTCAGTGTTTGACTCAAAAACTGCCTGTTACTAGTCTGAGAGGTTACTCATATTCCCTTCCATACTCTCTTACTCAAGAAATTTGTTTTTTGCATCACACTTAGTTACCTGCATTTTTGCCTTTATCTACTTTCAAAAATCTCAAGCTCTCCTTGTGTTCCCTTCCTCCTCATGTTTCTTTCTATACTCTCTTTCACGCTCAAAAATTTAAGAGTATGTTAGCAGGGACAGGTCACTTAGTAACTACTGCATGAGATCACTATTTGCAGCTTTCCATACCTGTGTGTTTTGTCTCTCCCTCTCCACCTG
>NW_008664235.1:143052-146479 GCF_000695815.1 Acanthisitta chloris | reverse complement strand
GAATCCTGGTCCCCATTAACCAAAGCCAGACTTGTTAGCTCTGCACAGATTGATACCAGATCACTAACCTCCAGGACAATCTTTACCAATCCACGTTTTCAAAAGGCATTTGGAAAGCACTGGATGTTCTCTTTGAGAAGAATTTGAATGGGGAAAGCTTTAGTGGGTTATGTGAGGCATGCAGGCTCATCAGAGTTTCTTTTCAGAGATATGCTGTCAGTCCAGGCTGGAGTGCTCTGGTATTTTACATACTGCCAAGGAGGTTCAGAGTAAATAATGTGTGTCTTACTACGCCACCATAAATCAAGGCAAATAATGAATAAAAATAATGTTCCACTTCATAAAGGTGAAGTTCTTTATAACCTTCTAATCAACTGTAACTCAGAAAAATATGAATGCAAAGACTAACTCGGTGTCTAATGCAGCCACAAGATTTAAGTGGGGAAAAGAACACTGGTAACCAATAAACAAGATTTACCTGCTCGCTGCATGGCAATGTTATTTAATGCACATCTGTGTTTAGAAGCAGCAGGGAACATGGCATTCTTCTCCTGGCTCTGTCAAGGTCATGATAGCCATTATGCACTAGACAGTACTAGCCCAAAGTCACGCAGTTAGTTTTAAGTTATTGCATAGCATTGATGTTAATTCATCTAAATGAACACCTATTCAACGTGATTTATTTTGGGAAGGGACTTAGCCAACTTGGAGGCTGCAGTAAGTCAATAAATTTCATCAGCAGTTATAATCTCTTGGCATGGACTGAAAAGATGAACTGACATAACAGAGCCAGTAATGTGAAGGTGCTAAACCAGTGTTACAAACCTGCCCATCTTCCTACCCCAGATGAAGAGAGACACATGCTCAGTTTAGCAGTTATGAATTTTGGTATCTTTGCTTTGCTAGGCAGTGTAACTCCTGGGACCTTCCACTCTCTTTACATTCCTGAAAACACAGCAAGCCAGATGCAAAATTCAGTAACTTGATGAATTTTAAAATCAACTAACCCCAGCATCAGTGTTTTATATCTATATCTCTCTGTGTATTTGCATAGGAAGGTAGAGCTGTATGTAAGCACACACACTTAGTAAGGAAAATATTTAAGTGCATAGTTTTTAGTTTGCTGATATGAAGTCCCAAGCTCTGCTTTTTTCTTAGAGAATAAATTGAACTTTACACAATGAACAATAACAATTTACTTGTAGTTTCTAGCCACATATTGCCAAATGCAGCTTTTTTTCTTTTTCCTTTTCCAGCTTTCCTTTTTAGCAATTGCTGTTTGCCAGTCCCATGACTTCCAATCTAAGGACAAAACATCTCTTATTGTGAGTGACAATGAGCTGAACACTCTGGTTACTTATCGAAGTATTTTGCTCAATCATGGTTCAACCTGCTCAGTCTGGTTTTTTTTCAGGATCTCTTTGGGTCAAGGCCTCAAGTGATCCCCCACCAAAAAGGCAAACAAGCTGGCACCAGCGCTCAGAACTATTCTGTGATATTCATGAGACCAGAATGTTTATGATATTCTCCTGTTGGAGCAAAGCAAATTGAAAGGTATCTTCAGTAGGTAAGATAACAAGCAAACATAGGTATGACAGCACCAAGTTTAATGAAGACATTCAGATTTGAAACAACTACAGGCTCAAGGTCCCAAACCCTTTGTATTCCAACTATTCCAATGAATCAGTTTCTGTGATTCTTCTATTTACTAAGCAAATGACAAAGCTTTCTGCAACATTACAGGTGAAATTGCAACAGAGAAATCCATTAAAGATACTAGAGCTGGATATCAATAGAGACTTTCAACTGTTGTAGTATTCTAATGCTTATCCATAACCTGCGACCAAGAAAAACTGTCTTTACTGTTCATTAAGTACTGACTGCCTATTAATGGTTTTAATTATTAAAATAGTAATACTTAAGGAGGTACATGGATTTGTTAGACAGCTCAATGGAAGTGGAAGAAAATTTTCAAGAGATCATGTCTCTACTCTCATAACTTACAACTGCTGTTCTTTAGATCTGTCATCCTGAGCAAAACAGGGCATTGCTTTTGTTTAATGGAAAAGGAGTAGTAAAGGCTGTAAGAAAGCAGTAGGGGAGTGTCTTTATTAATGCTGCTATTACCACAACAGTACTCAGAAGAATTTGGGGAATTTATTTAATTATGTCCTGAATAATTTAGTTCAGAAGAACATGCTCACAAACACACATGCACCAAAAAAACACCATTACATATTTTTTAACA
Source organism: Acanthisitta chloris (assembly GCF_000695815.1). Lineage (NCBI taxonomy): Eukaryota > Metazoa > Chordata > Aves > Passeriformes > Acanthisittidae > Acanthisitta > Acanthisitta chloris. Next base: position 144,231 of record NW_008664235.1, on the reverse strand, counting down.
GAAGCAACACGTACAAAATAATGCACAGGAAATTCTTATCATTGTTATTGCATTGATTTTGTTGTCTGTTATTTATTTTATCAGCCTGAAGAGCCTCCAGGACAGAACAACTTAGGAATGGGCAGAACGGAAATTAAACAGTCATGCTGATGGGCAATAAAGTTCTATGTGGGAGACTAAAATTCCATTATTCCACCGAACAGAAATGTTGTTTAACCTAAAAAACAGCAGCAGCCCTTGCATGTCTCATCTCTTCAATATAATTCAGGTCTAAAAGACCTTCATATTCTGTCCTCACCATAAGGGCCAAATCCTATAACAATTCAGAGCACTTTACATCCACTTTAATCACTCTGTATTACTAAATACCTCTGTATTTCTAACCAACAGCAACCCAATATTGAAATACAACACTTTACTGAGATTCTTAACTTACTGAGTCTGTTCCAAGTTACTAAGGTTGAGGAAAACACTTGCAAACGAAGGTTTACAAATTTTGCTGTTGTACTCAGCACACAAATCTGGAATTATACCTCTCCTAGCCACAGTGATTTATCAGTAGAAACAAAGGCTTGCAAATAAAGGCAATAATATAGTTCCTCACTACCTCTGATTTACTCTATTTCTCTTCCTTTCCTGTTCCAAGCAGCTCACTGTAAAGTGGAGCCTGGGAAAAGAGTACCAGGAAATTAATCTGTAATTTTGTGTTAATGTTGTGGTTCTATTAGGTAAAAAACTACCATTTCTGCTATTCCAGGGCAACTGTTTCAGTATTTTAGAAAGCATTGCATGTAGACAGGAAAAGCTTCACCTCTCAGACAAAACTAAGGCTCAAATTTCTAAGCCATATCCCTCCCTTAATTGTTGAGTGTGTCTGTCATTCCTGAGTGCAGCAAAAGCCTCATATTAACAGTGGGAAGACAATAAATAGTCTCCAATTACTAGTACATCTAAGAAATATATTAGTTCAGGAGAAATATCACTTAAAGCTATGAGAAAAAAAATCTAGACATTTTAGTGCGTGGAAGGAATAGATGCATAACATTCATGTGGCATCCAAAAGAGTTAATATATAGCAACTGTTATATTTAGACATTAAAAAATTATCTGCCTGGAACAGGTAACTAACCTGGTAATTATATATACATATTTAGGTTGGACATTTAGCTTTCAAGTTAA
>NW_008664235.1:136392-143036 GCF_000695815.1 Acanthisitta chloris | reverse complement strand
CAGCAGGAAAAGAAAAAAAACAACCTGACGTGTTAGAAACACAAAGCAGAGCTAGTCTGCTGCAAGGCTCAGATCAATTTAATTTTTTAATCACTCTCTCACACATTCATTCTATTATTCATACTCCTAATGTATTCATCCCAAGATGCACCTGTGAAACTGCTAGACACTGAAATTTTGGTGTGTTAGCTTTGGAAGGGGTGGGATGTATTTACTGATGGAGGTATGTGGTAAATTCAGCAGTTTATCTGCTCTGATTTGGGTGCTGTGTAGCTCTCTGACCACACTGTTCAGGTTTAGCTGCTTTCAGATGTTGTACATTTGTGCTAAATTCTTTAATCATTGGAGCTGTTTCTGAACACACACACACATGCAAGTTCACTGAGTATTAGCTTCAAAGCTCCTGAAATTACAAGTTTTCAGCTGTCTCTCAATCAGTTCCTGCAATCCATAAGCACCATCAGCATTTTATCTGTCTCAGAGCAGCACAGTGCTTCTACCCCACTTACTCCACCATCTTGTGGTACACTTACCTTCCCCTTAACCTGTTGGACATAGCATAAACTTGATAAATCCTGGGGACATGAACATCCCTACCTTGAAGTTTGCTCCAACTCCTTTTGTTTTGCTATGTGTGTTTGGAGTAAGATAGCTGAGATGTATCTCAGAGGCCTCTCATTTTCCAAAAGCATTAGGATTCGAAAACCAGGCCATCAGATGTGTCAATAAAGCAAAAAGACAGACTTGTTAGGCCTTTAACCCAAACCAACCTGCTTCAAGTGACATTTCCTTTCAGTCCTGAGATTCTTGTGCAATTCCTTTATGCAGCAATCACCTCCTTCCCCTTTCTGTCCCTGCTTAGATCAGAATTCTCCAAATCACATGCATTGTAGCCTGTAGTTAGGATTCTCAAATGCATTCTGAGAGCAGTTTTACAAGAAAAAATCTTGCCAAGGAAAGGCTGAATGCTGAGAAAGGGCTTTTCCCCATTTAAACAAGAATAGATTTTGATGCAGATTTTTCTTATGATCTCTTGGCTTTATTTGCCACAGAAGTGGGAGATAGAAGACTTCTACCTTGTACAGGTCCCCTCGTCCACAAAAAAAAAATACTTTAAGCTTTTATAACATTCTTTTTCTACAGTTCTTTCTCTAAAAACTAACTTCTGAAGGAAAAAGCAAGCCATATTTATGGTTCAAACTTGGTACTTTCGATACAGATGGTAAATAAAGGCTTTAAAATTGCCTGATTTTGCAATAAAGGTATGCTCAGTTCAGCTGACAGAGATCCATCTGAGATGTGAATTAACAATTCTAAGATTCTAATCTTCTTACAAAAAATTTTTGATCTCCCAAAGGGAACATAGCTAAAAGCCTGAAGCAATTAGAAAATGAAGAGAGATAAATGTAGTTAATGAAGTCTGGAAATAATTTATTTTAATTATCACATCTTATGTTTTGTCCTTCATTAATCATGGCAACTAAGGGAAGCAAATTACCACCTTTTCCTTTTTTTATTTGATATTAAAATATTTTATTATACCTGTGCAGGTCCATTGCAGGTGGTTATTTAGCTTCAAAGAATTTATTGAACAACTGAGAGAGAAACTGCTAGAAATGACATGAAGACCTTCAGCATTTTACTCTGCAGAGGCAGGAGAAGAATTATCTTTCACTGGAATCTGTCTGCTCCTCAGTGTTCTTGCAGGAGATGCTGCCAAAGCTTAAGATCTTTGATCTGAAAGCTCTTTAGCACTGTCATTAAGAAAGGTCACAGAAGTTAATATTTTTCATTAGGTCTTGTTTAGTCCCTTTCTCTTGTACACATTTAAAGGCCTTCAGGTAAATAAAGTTAGCTGTGCCTTCTCTTTGTGGTAGCTCTGAAAATCCTTCTCTGGGGCAAGGAGAATACAGGAATTAAAGCTGAGATGTTTTTCACTGACTAACAGTACTGGTAGTTTATCCAGAGGAGGATGAAGCCCAGAACCTGAATGATGCACAGTGGGGAACCCACCAGCACTCAGTGCTTCCCTTTGAACAAGTCAGCATCACTCTCCATACCAAATATTAGGAGCCAAAAATGTGTCCAGAGGCTAATCAACCATAATTCATTCTCTCAAGCCCTGTCACACCTACCACTTAGAGCACTTCAATTAAAAAAGTCCATCATTCAACAGATTCTTTATCAAAATGACTATGGCAGTGACAGACCTGGATTCTTGATCCCTCCTTCCATTGGTTTTGGTGGTTTGCTTGTTTTAAGGGAAGGCAGTACTTAAAAATTTTACATTACAATTTTATACTACTGAAATATGCTACTCAGAAACTGGAGTTAGCACCCAAGATGTGAAGGTACTAATTCTGCTTCATAGCTGCAATTAAAGTGCTACAGATGTGCTGCTCCATGGAAAGCACTGAAAATTGGGTGTGGAAAATGTGTTATTGAACATGCAAAAAGGAGATATCCTGCATTGGAGTGCATTGAAAATGGGGAAAATAACAACTTTTCTCATGTTGTGATGCTGCTGTAGAGAAAATTTAAGAAGGGGAATAATTTCTTAACATTGTAGAGGTAAAAACTGTCTTTCACTATCTTTATTATTACCCATTTCTTGACTGTTAAACAACTGGTCCATTATTTCATGATTCCCTTACCATGTAATGACACAACTAAACACCAATTGAGAGTTAATGAGTGTAAGGGACATTTAAGAAATGTTTGATTTGACATGGCCTGGCTTTGAGGACTTGGTGATGGAGACTGAAAACAAGGACCCCTGGACTGTTTGCCTCAAGGCTTGTGGAGTCACAGGGTGTCTCCAGCTGCCCAGATAAGGAGGCACCATTGTCCATCACCCAAATCCTCCAGCTAACAGACAATGACCAACATTCGAGGTAACAACCACCACTGTCCACCACCTACACCCTCTGGCTGCAGAGCCATCTGCCAGATAATGATGGACATCCCTCCAGCTGCCTAGACCAGGAGGCACCACTGTCCACCACTGCCCACGACTGATATCAGGGGGTGGGAATTGGTCAACTCCAGGGAAACTGACCTATCAGTGCCTGACAGAGCCCTAGAAACAGAACCGGCATTCAGAGCATGGGGCACACTTACCACTGAAGAAAAGACAACTATGGATCATCAGGTGCTGCTGGACCTATGGTGGTGACTATCTCTACTGCACCATCCCAAAGCTTGTTTGCTACCCCTTTTTTCTGTTTCTAACTTTGCTATTGCCCCTTCTCTCTCCTCCCTGAGTCACCATAACATATTCTCACTCCCTAGTGGTATTTTCACCTCATTTATGTCTTAATTCACATTGAGGGAAATAGTCCAACACTCCCAAGTCTTATCAGACCAGAACACTGAGTTACTATGATTTTGAAATGCATATTAAAGGAAAATGTTAACATTATAATCACAAAGGTTTAACATGTGTGTTCATCACTCTCACAACTGGGGTCAAGAATAGTTCAAGAAACACAGGTAATGCTTGTCCCACCTACTTACCTGATGACTTTTGAGTGCCTTCTAAAATATCAGCTTTATTATTCCCTGGATTCTTTCTATTTCATAAAAGCAAACCTCTTCAGAAATCAAGGGGCTGAATTATTCACTACACAGCCAAATCTGACACAGAGCAAATTCTTCTGCCCATATAACAGTGGGTAGCAATAGGTCACATTGAGGTGAAGGCTCAATGTTCCATTATAATAAAATCATGCCAATACTTGATGTGGCTTTCCAGCTCAAAGAATTTTAGGAAAAATTATTAATCTTCATACTTTGCTATAAATCTCCTTGGATAAGTGATAAATTCAGTATTTCTTCCTTTTTGCATTTCAATGTCTTAGGATAAACTTTAAAAAGGTATTAGCCTGGTGGAGAAGCAGAGACTGTAAACTAATTGTGAGTGGTTTTTTTACAGATATTTTGGAGCTTGCAGCTTTCAAAGCAACACTGCTGAAAGGCCAGAGAAACCCTAAGGTAGAAACAGTGTCCTGGCTCACGTTCACCTGACACAATTTTAGTATTATATACTGAATTATAAGAAAACTCATGATGAAAATATCAGCATAAAATATAGCTCAGTAACCGAGAAAAGCAGGCAAATAAAAACCATGCAAAATCAAATTCTTTGGGTGGGTTTTAAAATGTATTGATATTATTTTTGATTAATCAAGACCTAGAAGACAGGAATAATAAATAACCACAGGTGTTTGTCTGAGATTCCAAAGATAATTCCAGCTCTTGAGAAAAAAATAACTGAATTTTCTCTAAATGATAGAACAAGCAGCAGTAGTTTAATTTCTCTGAAACAGACACACACCCAACACCCAAGCATTATATTTCAAAGAATTTTAATTAAATCTATATAACAAAAAAAGAATGTTTCACATCTTAATTGAAAAATCACCAGCTAGAGAACTGAGACAGGGAAACAGCCGGGTAAGCTCTGAGATATAATTGAAGAATAGAATAAATGAGAATATTTCAAATGGTCTCACTAGTCAGCAAGTAGTGTAAATACTGCAATTCAAATAATGGGGTTTTAGTGATTAAGAGAAGAACTAATTTCTGTTCTATTGCTACACCTCATCTTTGAGAATCCCTGACTGAACTCGAACTCCAGCTCATCCCCTACCAAAGCACGAGGCTCACTGTTGATACAAACACTTTACATGAGACAGTAAGACACAGTACTAGATGCACAGGTATTTATGATCACTATTGCAGCTTTTATCTGTATTAGAAAACTCACCACCTTCTCCAGGGTCCTTTGTAAAGCATTTGGAAAACCAGGGCAAGGACTGGTATTTGTGTGCAGTTACACCAGGTCATTGGTGTAAGAGCAAGGCAAGGGTTGAGCTTTACTCATGATGTGAAATGAAGCAGTTAAAGTTCTAAGATTTTGACATGGGAAACCTGCCAAGGCCAGATGGAAATCTCAGCTGTCACAAGCAGAGGTCATTCTGTCCTTCCCAGCACAAGGTGTTGCTCAAATCCGGTGTACTATTCATACAAGTTTATCATACCTAGACATTTGAATCAGAAGCTAAAATAATATGTTATATATGATCTTCTTGTTATTCATTGTCTTGTCTTTGTTTGGCTCCACTTTTTAATTCTAGAAGTCCACCAGAGAAGCCCGTGAGGTAGTGCTGATAATCTAGATTTAGCTTATAAATAATTTAAGAGAAACTTGAATAAACCTTAAAGGGAATCTTTGATAAGTCTTTGTTCTTTTAGATTATTTTATTATAAGACAACAGTCTCAGAGAGGACAATTCTTGTTGAATGGAGGAAAAGTTTATTTTATAGTGGACTTTTAACAGAACCTCTTCTAAAAACTTTTGCAAGGTCTGTTTAACCCTCTGAAACTATCTATAAGCAACTCTAATTACCAGATATGCTTAATATTGATAATGCTGTGCACCGGAAAAGCAAAAATAAATACTTCTTGTATAACTACACATTATAGAGTGGTTTATACCTTTTTTGATATATTTCAAGTTCATTAGGTGCTGATGAAGGTATGTATGCAGAAAATTTTAAACAATATCAGTGTAGTGCATGAAATAATAGTGGATTTAATGGACAGCAAAGAAATGTTACTAAAAAATTTAATTCTGCTAGAAATAAGTAACTAATAACTGAACCTGATTTAGACCTCCTGAACAGACTAAACATACTACTGATATACCTCTAAATCCTACTGTCTACATGCATCTCCCTATGAAATTATAAGATAATTCCTAGATTTGAGGGATTTTTCCATACACTTATTTTCTTCTTGGCACCTCTGTGGGTTCTACTGTACAGTAAAAATCAACTACAGTGTGACAGTCGTGATGTGCTGCCAGACATTAGAGCTTAGGGTGACATCAATTTAACAAACCAACCACATAAAATCTGTATGAGATTGAAATTCCAAACCCAGATTGGAAGAGTCTAATGTTGGTTTATTTTGCTAGCCAAGGGGAAGCCTTTTGTAGGGTTCTGCTTTACAATGTCATTGCTGTTGTCTGCAGGGGTTAGCATTGACATTGCCTACCTTTAAGCCACGTCCCTTAGATGAAGTACTTCACCAAATGCTGTCAAGGCAATTATGTAGATCTAGGAAGAGAGGTCCCTGCATGGAAATCCACTGGTAAAGGCAGGAAACTGAGACTGGGAGATGACAAAATGAAGGGAAGACAAGGTAGAGGTGGTAGTAGCTGAGTTGTGCCCTACAAACCATTTGCAATGTGTAAGAGGTGGGTAGAACTGGCTGTTCTCTCCCTTTCAGTACAGAATTGAGAAGGCTTCAGAAGCTGCTTGGTATCAAAAAGTAATTAAAATTAAATGGGAGAAAAAAAAGAAGAAGAGGAACTTCTTCGCACAAGACCTCTGCTAGTTCTGCTGAAGGAAACTGCAGGTGCTAAGTTCTATACATGTTCAAAAAACCTAACTTTTCATAAAGTACCTGAAGTTCAAAGTTAGTGAGGTGAAATCAGATGCAACACTGCTGGTATGAGGAGGATGTATCATGTGTGATTGCATCATCTTCCCTTTTCCCTAGACTTTTTGCTATGGCCACTCCAAGACAGGATATAGCACTAGGATGACCTTCCAGTGTTTTCAGGTTTACTACAAAT
>NW_008664235.1:65599-136367 GCF_000695815.1 Acanthisitta chloris | reverse complement strand
GATTGTTACTACTTGATTTTTAGCTCATACAATCTGCAATTATACTCCAACTGCTACATAGTCCTTAAGCAGTGAAAATACCATACCAGGACTATTTCTAGACTAGCTCCAGCACTGTGATGACACACAGTTGAAACAAAGTAAAACCCACCCAAACCCATAACATATTTTTTATGTTCTGCCATCAATGGTCAGGTCATGCTGCTCAGTTTTCACTAAGACTGTTTTAAAGTGCACTAAAACCCATTTGCAACTTAACATGTATTTGCTTAAAACTTTGGAAATCACTGGACATACCAAGAATGCTTTGAACAGTCAGATCCTTGGGTTATGTCAAAAATATGAGACAAGTCAAATTAATCTCCAACTTCATTACATGAGACCTGAAAAGTTCGCATAACTCATTGCAAATGACAGAAAATAAATTTGCTGTTAAGAAATTAATTCTTTGCTGGTCACTGCTGGTGATATATTTACCTGATGCCTGAACATCTGCGTATGCAATCACAGTGTGTGCCATTCCAGGTGGAAAGGAACACAAATCAAACTTCTCCCCCTGTCCTGCTATCTCACAGCTGAAAGTGGAAGGAATGGTTTTGAAAACCCACTGGGTCTGAGGGAAAAAGACAATTTATCTACATCAACACATCCTGTCTCTCCTACCACACAGTCAGCAACGTACCAGCATGTTACTAATTGCAGCATCAAGTAAGTTTTTGCATTGTTATGAGAGGAAGAGAACAAAAAATACTTTGTACAAATTTAGAAGTACTCACCATATGTTCTCCTATTTTTAAGTGGGTTTTTTTCCACTCTCCTTCTTCACAATCCTGTATCTGCATCTCACCTAGTTAGGAAGCTGCATGGTTAAGAACCTGACTGAACACACATATTAATGTTTGTGCTAACAAAATAAATGACTTTTTTTCAAAGGCATAGGTAAGGTTGGAAGCATACTATGCTCCATGTCTTGAAAAGAGGAAAGGGGAATGACTTGGGTGCAAAATCTTTTATTAGTACCAAATTTCCTGGCAAACATTTTGTGTACTTAAACCCACCTCGTGTCAATTTGAATGTGCCTGATGGACATGGGGTGAAAAAAGACAAGAAATTATGTCCATGACTAATAGTTATCTAGCACATGCATCAATAAGGTATCAAACTAGAATCAGAATAGGTTGTCTGTAGTGTAAGCTTAATATTTTTCCTATATTAGTTTCTTAGATTCCCCTTTCTCCTTTCTTTCCTATATGAACACACATCTATTGGCATTGAAACAACATAATAATATGCTATTTCATGGGATTTCTACATTAAAACCAAATAAAGAAGTTGCAAACTATCAGAGTGGAACATTCTGCAGAGGGCACCCTCGGTACAGTTAGAACAGAGCACCTTTTCCCACTGCATCATCTCTCCTCCATAATTTTAATTACATAATATCACATTTACAATTGTCAGGAATATACAATAGGAAAAGGCTTTCTCTGATGGCAGCAGTACAATGTCTGATGAAGACCAGTGAAATAGAACAAAGTATATCTACACAGAGTACAGGCACTTTGCTTTTCAAATATTCAGCCTTGCTTTTTGGCTTAATAACTTATCATGAATAAATTTGCTACCAAGAACTACATCCTAATAATAAAGACAGTGTCTATCTGATATCATTAGTTTTATTCCATTTTCTTCTGCATTGTTCCTTTGAAGGCTTCTACCTATTCCCAGATATAGGGAAGCTCGTACAGGTGAAAGGAGGATTGCAAGCAAACATGGTTATAGCAGCACATAGCCAACATGGCATAATATTAAGACTTTTCACTAATTTAACAATGAGTTCTCAGAATCAAGACAGGAACCACTGTCTTCATTAGAGGTGTGAGGAAAGGCTCATTTAAAAGCATATTCTCTCTGCATTTTCTTACTGCTCCAACTGCTCTTATACCCCATGCACTGTTCTTTCTGCTGACACAGCTGCTTCTTTTCTAACTCTACTCCTCATATGACCTTCTTCCTTCCCCCCATCTCCCCCTTTCAGAACCATTTCTGGCCAGTTTCACAAGAATTTTGATTGGTGTTGTAAAGTTTATATCATTGCCATCTGACAGCTGTTTGCTGGCCTCTGTGAAATGAGTTGATGGTCTCAGTTTATTTCCTAACAGGCAGGTGTTCACAACTTAAAACATCACCTCTGTTGGCACAAGGACTTCCAGCCAACAAAAAAACCCACAAGTATAAGCTTACCAATGAGTAAAATCCATGCTTAAAGGGAAACACATTTTGAAGCACTCCTGGAGGGAAGGCTGAACTTCACACACAGAGTAAAAGTTAACTGAAAATGAACTCTGGTAAATAATCCCATTACAAAAGATGTCAAAGATACTGGTAGATAGCTCATCTTACTGGAGTGAAGCCAGAACCACACAGACCAAGCTGTGCTGATAGAGTTATATCTATATCTTTATCAATATCTGTATCTATATGGTAATACTGCTTGTTAGCTGGGGAGAGGAACATATACAGAAGAACCAGAACCTGAATACTCAATTTTGGGAACCCTTCCCTTGCTCAAAGATTCACTGTGAGTTAAAAGATGTTCCATAACAAAGGAATCCATAAGGCTGCTGCATTTTCCCTCTCTGCATTTTCTTTACTGATTTAAAGATCAGCCCCTTGGAGAAAACAGGAAAATGTTAGTTAAATTACTGAAATTCCCTATGATAAGGCAGTTTACAGATGGGCTCATTAGAATCATTTGCCATTACAAAACTTTCTAACCAACAAACAGCACACAACAAGTCTTAGTTAAGTAATTGAAGAACATTGCAATCCCAGTCTTTGAATCCAATTAAAATCTGACCTTTCTTCCAGAATTGGTCAGGGGCAGAGTTTAATACCCCTATAAAACTGCTAGGATATGTGAATTGAAATGGCTAGGAGAATTTCCTCAGGAGATACAACCATTTAGCATTGTATCCCTGACTCCACTTTACTGGAAAACGGAAGCAACTTCACACTGACTGCAGAACATTCTTCTGAGAGTAACTATACTGCTACTTCATTTTATTTCCAGTGTATTTTTCTCAGATTTGAGGAAAATTACTTGCTCTTGCTTTATGTTGATTAAATTGTGTCAGCGAGTGTTTTAATTTATGTGCTCTAGCTAGCAAAGTAGAACAATTTTCAATTTTGGGCAAGGATAATCATAATTAAAAACACATCAGCTGATTATACCAAACATCCATCCTAAAAAACATATTCTACATCATTATTTATAAATTATGATTTGTTAAACTAATACATTTTGAAATGATACAACTTTCTAAGCTGATGAATCATTTTGGTAATACCTCAGCTACCCAAAAAGAGACACCTAAGACCAGAAATTAAGAAACTAAAAGATTTCAGGGTGCACAGATAAGGGTATAAATGCAGACAAAAAATATTCCATAAACATACAAAAACCTAAGCTAAAACCATTCAGAGGAATCAATGAGTAACCAGAGATATCTGATTTCAATTAATAAAGAAAAGATTCTTCTATTTTCTACACCTAAAAAATTCAGGAGAGTAACGTATTTTGGGTAAATAAAGACACTGCTTTTCAGCTGGAGGTTTTGGATTTTTGGTATTTCAAACAAGTTAGGATACACTTCTTATTATTAATTATGATTCAAGTCAGCAGCTCTAGAATAGATATGAATCTTTGTTTTCAGACATTCCCACTTATTTTAATTTACTGCATTCTTCTTGTATTCTGGTGTTGGTGCCTAGTACAGTGAGCAATGTGAACACTGTGAGAGGAGGAATCACATCTGTAACACTGCTGGGCAATACTGGTAATCAGATCTCTATATATCCCAAGTACCAGGGAACCAAGAGAAATACAAAGTTCTTCAGCCTTTATGTAAAACATCTTTACATAAAGCAAAAGACCAGAACTTTTTGGAATAAGACCAGTGGAGACCACAGAGCTGATCATAGGGCTAGAACACCTCTGCTCTGAAGGAAGGCTGAGAGATTTGGGACTGCTCAATCTGGAGAAGAGAGGGCTCCAGGGAGACCTTAGAGTCCCTTCCAGGTAGTAAAGGAGCTACAAAAGAGTTTATGAGGGAGTTTGGACAAGGGCCTGGAGTGACAGGACAAGGGGGAATGGCTTCACACTGACAGAGGGCAGAGTTAGATTAAGTATTAGGGAGAAATTCTTGACTGTGAGGGGGGTGAGGGCACTGGCACACGTTGCCCAGAGAAGCTGTGGATGCTCCATCCCTGGAAGTGTTCAAGGACAAGGTGGACACGGTGTTGAGCAACCTTGTCTAGTGGAAGGTGTCCCATAGTTGGAACTAAATGGTCTTTAAGGTCCCTTCCAGCCCAAACCATTCTGTGATTCTATGAAGCCTATTTCAAATAGCAACTTCTAAAATAAAGACTGAAATACTCAGCTCAGGTGATGCTTTACCATCCAAGAATGAAGGAATCTCTTCTAAAGCAGACTCAATATTTTCTATTTCTGTATGGTAAAAATATCTTACTGCTATAATAAGGAGCTTAATACTTCTCCATACATCTTCTCATTTGATCTCATGTTCAAGTTTTTGACATCTTCCACAAGCAAACATATCCCATACAGGATGTATTGCTTTAACAGGTATTCATTTTACTGAGCTCCACTATAATTTGTTAGTCTTACATGATGCCTCAAGATGTTTCACACATTCTGAAAAGGAAGCTAAAAGGGAATAATTTGCATATATTACTTAAGCTGTACATGCTGTAAATATTGATCTGGTGATAGGGAAGCAAGAGAAGAAGTTGTTCAAAAATTAGCACTTGCATTTCTTTTGTTTTGAAGAATCATTTCTCAGGATAAACTTGGGGAAGAGATCACAGCTGAAGGCTATTCACCTCTCCAGTTTGTGACATTCAGCGTGTATTATGGCAATTTATTGATCATGAAAGTTATTGCCAGTTCAGCACAACTTGTTCAAACCCCAACTTTTGCTGTGTTTTGCAGAGAATGAAGCTACATTTCACAGCTCTGACCTATTAATTTAGCCAACTCCCACTGACTCTCAAGGATGATGCACAGATACACTTGTGCAATGTTTTGAATAACTTTTAGAGACTTTTCTCCCCTCAGAAGTGAGAAGTTGTAATTTATCTAATGCCTGAGCACAAAAAGCAAAAATAAAAAAAGCCTTCATCCCACCTCCACAGTCACGATCCATTTGGGAAAGGTTCTGCTAAAGGACTGCAAATCTCAGGAAACAGGAATCAGCATAAACAGGATTCAGCTAGAGAAGTGATCAGAATAAAATCTCTGTAATTTGAGAGTCCTGCTGACACATGTGACAAATCCAGGAGGCCTGGGAACACATGAAAGGGCACATGAAATAGTCAAGGCAGTGCACTATTCTGGTTAGAAGTGCAATCACCAGTGTTAATGTAAGCACTAGATAAAATGTGTCAAGAATTCCACAGGTTGCTCACACTCCACCAGCATCTTAATCACACAGCATGGAAGAAGGAGGTGAAAAAATATCTTGGGGATAAACATGCATCTCCCAAATGGTAAACAGCTCCTCATCATCAGCCCAAGTCTTTGCTGCCCCAGTGCCACACACATTTTCCTTTTCATCCTTCTTTCCTTCTGTTCTTCCAATAGAGCTTTCTGGCTGTCCTCACATTTTCCTATGCACAACGTCTTAAATTTCTGCCCATACTGAACCTACCAACACCTTCACAGCTCTCCATGAACCCACAACTAGTTTCCTCATTCTCTGGTAGCTTCTCCTCCTCCTAGTTCTCTCTCTCTTGTAATAGGCACAGGAGAAATGTCTCCTAGTTGCCCCCAGAAGTTACTTAATTATTAATTTCAATTAAAACTTCAAAAATTACATTCAAATTCCAACCATGTTAACCTTGCCCCACCTCTGGCAACACCACACAAATAAATAATCCCTCAAAACTCCAAGGAGAACTGAGTGTCATTGCAGAAGACAGAAGAAAGCCCCACTGTCCTGACTCGAAGGGATTCACCTCAACTAACACTAGATAGGTCACTAAGGTTCCAAGAGAGTCACCATACAGGAATTCACTACACAGAAGTCCCTGGAGGGGACTCTGACCTTAGTGGCATCACTGGTGCCTGAAATTAGGTGTGATTCTGTATCCCTCATCCCTTTTAAGCACTCTGATTCAACTCCAGGGCTGTACAGCAGTTTTCAATCTTTGTTCAAGATGCAGTGCCTCTCTGCTGAAAATGTCCTATGTGCTATTTCACATTACAACAGAACAAAACACTTTCTTCTACTAGAGAATACTGTGGGGCCCAATTTTTCATTCCTTGGTTTTCTATTTTTAAGGTTTTTCCAACCAAGCAAATGCTTTTGCTCTGACAGCATTTAATAACAAGTTTGACCTTGGAGTGTGTAAGTTTAAATGATTTCAGAGTACACTGCAGCAGAAAATCAGGGGCCAGGGATTCTTTTCCTTATTTGAATTTTATTATTTTGGGAGAAGTGGGAATCCCTTGTTTCACAGAAGAAATTACTTTTGAGCCACAGTGTGAAGACTTTTTGCATGAGTGCATGAAGAGCCACAACTTTTTATGCTTCCTGCAGTTGATATATAACTGTCACCACCTCCAAAGTAACTTTGCTACCTCCTCCTGGGAATAGCACAGAAAATACAGTAAAAACAGCTGAGAAGAACTGGTTTGTGTTTAGTATGTGTAGGAAAAGGAATATTAGCCTAGATCATGGGACACCTTGAGCATCATCCCTGCCTGACATCCCTTTGGGCTGGTACAGGTTACAGCTTTATGAGCTGCAACCCAGACCTTGATTTTTCTAGTGGATTCATGTTCATTATTCCCCCTGTGGAATCCATCCTCATTATCAAGGACCATTCCCAAGAAAGGTATAGCTTGTAATGAAGAACTACCATTGACTACAGTTTGTTGTATTTTATGTGTGGATTCAAAGACATTCTTTCTATCTGAAGGCCCAAATATGCAAGTATTATAGATGAATAAGTTCCCCAGAAAATGATCTTTTTTACATACTTTGGACTTTTTTTCATTTCTCTGTTTCTTATAAACACCTCACAAAACTTTGAGAAATATTAAAGACACACACAGAGCAACTATTTCATTTTAAAGCTAACTAAGAAGGAAAATTAACTTGTGCAGCTGAATTAAAAAAAAAGATCCTGTGGTGAATAAAATACTCTTTGGTGTGTTTGCCTGAATTATTGCGTAATTCAAAGTTAAAATACTCTTTGGTGTGTTTGCCTGAGCTATTGCATAATTCAAAGAATAAACTATATTTGACTACAGCTGCATCAATCTTTTTTCCACCTAAAATAATACCATCCCAACTACAACAGCAGAGACAACAGTGGGACATGGCTCCTGACAGTCTAATCATTGGTTCCTCTAATGATATTCACAGGGAATCAGAATGTTGCTGTTAAATCACTGCCCTTCCCTTTTCTAAAGAGCCACCAGGTGAGCTGTTTCAGTGGTAATAGCAATGGAAAACACCACAAAAGAATTTACTGTCAACAGATCTGCAGAGAAAAGCAACACTGCAGAAAAAAATATTGATTGCTGTAGGAAAAACTATTTCTGACATACTCTGCTTTACACTTACCCAACCCTCTTATGCAATGTGGAATGATGCTACATTTTATGGACATAGTATTCTCACAAAAAAATTATCTCTAAATCTATGGGTTATTAATGTTCTGTACTGATCTACAGCAATTTGAATGCATATGGCATGTTCACTATGGCAACTATTACACAAAGAAAAGGCACTGACCTCCACAGAGGATCCCCTTTCTTCACAAGCATACACAAAGTACATACAAATGCTGGAAAGTATTTTAATCTTAGTGCATCATGCAAACTCACAAATAGGAGAAAAATAAGAGTGAAGAAAAATAGAAACAAAGACAAATCAAGTAATTTGATATCTTGTTTTTCCTCTGCTGGAGGAAAAGACCACCAAGACAATCATGTCTAACCCTAATATGGTTACTAGACCATGGCACTAAGTGCCACATCCAGTCTCACCTTGAAAACCTCCAGGGATGGGGAATCCACCACCTCCCTGGGCAGCACATTCCAATGCCTGAGCACTCTCTCCGGGAAAAATCTCTTCCTAATATCCAACCTAACCCTCCCCTGGCAGAGCTGGAGTCTGTGCCCTCTTGTCCTGCTGCTGGTTGCCTGGGAGAAGAGACCAACCCCCACCTGACTCCAACCTCCTGTCAGGGAGTTGCAGAGGGTGAGAAGGTCTCCCCTGAGCCTCCTCTTCTCCAGGCTGAACACCCCCAGCTCCCTCAGCCTCTCCTCATGGCACTGGTGCTCCAGTCCCTTCACCAGCCTCGTTGCTCTTCTCTGGACCTGCTCCAGCACCTCAATGTCCCTCCTGAGCTGAGGGCCCACAACTGTACACAGTATTCAAGGTGTGGCCCCCTCTATTTGATATGAGATTTCACATCCAAACCTCTCAAGAATTGTGATTTATATCCAGAGCTAGTTTACCATTGACACTCATAAATGGCAGTTAAACACATCAAATTTATAGTGACCATGACTAGATAATTCCGTCTCTAATGAAAACATTGCCTAAAAAAATTTCAGGAGCTTGAGCAAATGTCAACATAATTACAAAGAAAAAGCCACAAATGAAACAAAAGGCATCAAAAACATTGCTTTTAAGACCTATTCTTTTAAATTGTGTATTTAAGTCAATTCTTGCAAAACCCATTAGGGATTCACATCTGACAGCTACAAGCTCTTTGAACCTCCGAGGGAAAAGTGCACATGGGCAGTCATAGCACAAAGTGCCACATCCAGTTGTTTCCTAATATTTGTATGGAATTTCTTGGTTTTTGGCTTAGTCTCACTTTTTCTTGCCACCCCCATCCTTATCAACTTTGGAATTTATACACATTCACAACATCCCCCCAGAATCTTCTCTTTTTGAGGCTGAACAATCCCAGTTCTCTCAGCCCTCCCAGCACCCCAAACATGTCTCACCAATGTGAAAAGGAAGAATCCCCTCCCTTGACCTGCTGATAATACTCATCCCCAATACAGCCAAGAATGCTGTTGGCTACCTCAACTCTGAGGGCAGATTTTTGGCCCATGGACCACTTCCCACCAAGAAACCCCCAGGTCATTTTTTGCAAAGCTGGTTGCCAGTCAGAGAGCCCCCAACCCTTAGTGGTGAATCCCTCTCAGGTAGAGGACTTCACTTCCTCTTTGGTAAACTTTATAACATTCTGTTTTGTTCATTTCTCCACCCTTTCAAGACCACTCTGAACACCACCACAACCAACTGTTGCATCTTCACTTCCAATACATGCAGACAACATTCAAGCCTGACAGCAATGGCACTTCATTTTATGAACAAGCTTTTCATCAAACAAGTATTGCTTTCTGCCACAGAGACAATTTATTCTTTGTGTATAATTGATTTGTGCCTGCACTTAAAAATGTCTTTTGAAATCCATATTATAACTAATACTGTCATATAATAAAAAGCAACACTTTTAATTAAAAGTTAATTATTTTCCATTATTCAACATTAGCAGACAAGGCAAGAACTTGAGCTTAGTGTCAGAACATAAAAGAAGTTATTCTGAACTTATAATACATGGGTTTAGCAGCTTAATGTCAAGCAGCAATACTGTAAATTAAAAACTACGTAAAAGGATTAGCACATCTCATATTTAGAAATTTCACATGACTATAGTAATTAAGGCAAGTGAAAGATTTTTTGCAACATTGTCCTGAAATCTGAAATTGTAAAGAAAGTATTTGTATAGCAATAGCTCAATATTCGGCAATAACACTTTAGATGGAACATCACTAAGGCATCTGAGACTTCTGCAATACACTGCTGCATTTTTCAAGGGTTTGTAGGAGGCATTTCTATTTCTTTCTTCCTTTTATCATTACTACAAGACAGCTCACTTCACCCAGCTTATCTAAACCCCAGCTGGAATTGGGAAATCACAGGTATGACAGAGAAAAGGAGCCTCAAACACTGCAGGTATGTAAAGGTGCTACTTTTGAGGCCTCTTTTAAGTGACTGTTTCAGAAATAGAAACCACATGTGGGCAGCACATGATTCCTTGCAGCTATTTCACATTTGAAGAATAAAAACACCTCATAAGACATGTGAAATAATTTCAGTGTTGTCTCTGTGCAAATGTAAAATGCTTTCAAAATGAACACAACACCTGGAAATGAGCCTTGTCTCATTTTGGGGGTATTTATCCTCCAAAGAATAATCAGCCTCACAGTAGGCTAGAGGACAACTTAATATAATACTAGATTTTAGAGATGGAGAACTGTGGTCCCTGATGGAGATCGTGGAAGAAGTTTAAAACAGTTTTTCAATGCTTGTGTATTCCTTATGCCACAGATTATGGTTATTCAGAAATCCTTGTCAAGGAAGTCAGGTACAGGGAAGAACTCCTCCTGGAAATGTCCCATTAGAGAATACAGTGAGAAGTACTCCATGACTTGTATTGTTACATAGATTTGAATTTGCACTTACCCTTTTTTTTCCCATGTCCTCCAAGAAGTGTTCTATTCTATCCTCCAATTGCTAATCAAGAACTTTCCTACTGAAAAAAATAATTCATTTCGGTGACCTAATTATGTAAGCAAGTATGTCCTTGTTAGTGTAACACTTATTTACAACCACTACCCCTTGTCTCAGTAAGGTGTAGAGTATTGCTGCTCCCTCCCTTCCCCTAGCCTAATATATACCTTTTGACATATTCCACTGCACCTTACTGTTTTCCTACAACTTAAATATTAAAGATATATATATATGGTTAATATATATACACTATATATATTATATATATACACACACCTCATTGCTGGCTCTTCAGAGAGGAAAGCCATGCTGGCAGTGAGCTGCTTTGGGTTGCCTGACTGAAGAGCTCTCATAGAATTGAGGGATATTTAAAGAAACCAACTCCCATTTACTTCTGCCAAAGCATAAGCCTACAAGTCCACAAGTCCCACGACATAAATCACTGCATTCATGGCATATGGTTGCTTTTTTTTTTTGACAGAATGTGTTCAGATCTATTCAGTCACTCAATCAATTCTCCCTCAGAGTGCACAGATTGTAATCATTCGATAGCCTCATATTCTACATCTAATATACCATCGCTGCTGATTAAAACAACCAACTCTGAAAGGTTTTAATCTTATTTTAAGAATATATACACGCATACACTACATATACAGTGTAAGAGGCCACTGGCAATATGCTTAGAGAACTTTCAATCATGTTAATTAATAACAAATGAGCAGGACAGCTCTATGCCCACGAAAGCCAAGACATCTCTGCCTACAGACAGATGAACCATCACATCCAAGTCCCTTCAGCAAGCACAGGAAGTTTTCAAAATAATTGCCCTTTAGTCATTACAAGACTACTATTATTTTAATGGATGTTGGTGTATGAAAGAGAATATAGAAGCAAATTTTATTTCTGAAATGTCTGCATCAATAAAGGTGCCTAATTAAGGTATTCATTAAAGTATATAAAGTTAGCTTAACAGCAAAAAAAAATATACAGAATATTATTACATTTCCCTATTAAACTAATTTAATTTGGTTATAACACAAATTCTAATAAGATGATATTATTAACTAGTTCAATTTCAAAATGTCTTCTCATGTTTATTTTTATTATGCTACTAAACAGAGGAGCAATTGACTTAATTTATTTTATTAAATAACATTTCTCAATCTATTTAAAAAAGGGCAATGGCCTACTTCTTCCCTTAGGCCCTGAGTGTGCTGCCATGGCAAACACTACTTTAGAGTTCAGGTCTGAACCTATTTCATGCACCAGCATCCAAAATGATGTCTACATTTTCACTCAAATCAATTATTTCATCTGCATTTACATCATCTCTGAGTCTTAATATCTATAGTCACTTGTGAATAGGGAAAAGATCTGCACTTCAGTTGTCACCTGCTCAGTTGGCTACTCTTTTCTTTTGGCTTTTACATATAGACAATATAGACATTTTCATTATGATTTCAAGTAGTTACTGATGAAAAACTACAAGCTAGTTTAACATTCTTCCAAAATGGAAGCAAAAGAACATTCTTTGATAACTTTGACTTTCTTCTATGATGTTACACTCAGACCATTAAAAATGTAATATATATAGTTCCACTGGCAAAAAAACAACATCCTTGTCTAAAACCTGGACAAGGCTGGTATAAAACAGTGATGGAAAGTTAAGCACAGCTTGCTCATTCTGGGGCTTCTACATTTAACCCCAGGTCGTCCTCAACATATACTGTGTGTACCACCAGCAGTGGAAAATGCAGCAATCCAAACAGTTACCCATGAAAACATATTTTCAGTGATGAGAAGGATCGAGACCACCTCAACCACTGCCAACTGTTATCTACTAAAGGGGATTTTAGCCTTGTCTGAACATTCTGAAGCAGGAGGCTAATACCAAGATCCCAAGAGAGAACACACAGAAAGCTGTAATCCCTGCAAACTGTACAAAATAACTCCCAAACATGCCTCTGAACCTTGGCACTGGGAATTATCACCTCTGATTCCTCCTACTGGTATTGGCACATCCTACCATCACATCACCAACACGTTCTTCATTGCATTCTATCTCTCAGAGAGCAAACTCTGTGTGGAGAAGCTTCGTGTTCTCTATACTCAGCCTCATCTGATCTGTTAAACATTGATCTATTTAACATAGTATAATGCATTAGAAGAATCAATACTGACAAAGTTTTTGTAGTCCAACCTATTGATATGGTTCAAACCCCAGAATGTTAGCAGGAAAGATTATCCAGTGTCAAACAAGGATGTAACCTAGTAGAATATAAACTACTCAGTGAGTAATAGACAAGTCATTCTCCTCTCAAGACTCAACAACAAAGCAAATACCTTTTCTAAGAGCTAATACAACATAAATGTGTAGTTCTTGTTTAAAAGTAAAATAAACACTAAAACTATAAATAAGAACATAAAAATAAGCATTTTCTTAAGCCAAGATTGTCCACTATTCCTACATTTCTTTTTAGTTCAGTACAGAAGATCTCAAAATGAAACATTCTGATCACAGAGGTCATATCAGTTTAAAAGCTTCCATCTGCTCTGCCACATTGATTTTCTAATGCATATAACATGTTAAAATGAATATAGTCAATAGTTTAGCAGACCATACAAATCAGAGGCCAGAAATTCTGCAAAGATTATCTTGATGCTTCACCAATCACATATCACGTATGGCATAATGTCAGGAGAATAAAGGGATTTAATTCAATGTCAAGGGATTAAGTTTTATACTTTATTACAAGTAAAGTTAAATACTACATAAGCAATTACAAGAAGTGGAATATGCCAGGAAATGCATAAAACTAATAATTTTGAGGAAAGTGGTATTTTAGTTGAAGGCTTGAATCAACAATTAAAATCTTGGGCTATCTCACCTTATGTGGCAGGCAAAGGGGGAAAAGGCTGACAATGAATGGTAAGGAACAGCACGAGATCTCACCAGACTTACAATAAAACTGCTTGGAAATATGTTTATGAGTCAGGCACAATATTTTTGATAATCTGCTACATTTCCTGTGGCTCACACAATATACCTATTATTTGTTGCCAGAGTCTAATTCTAAGGAAAATTGTAAAATGCCAACATTACAAACAAGTTCAAGCTCAAAGTCTTAATAAACACCTTCTGCCAAAAAATTTATTGTTAGCTTTAAATCTAAATAGAAATTTGCTCAAAACAGGCATTATTCTGTTTGCTTGCAGGAAAAAGGGTGCAAGGACCAGTGTTTATGAAAACTAAACCACAGTGTTTGTCTGGCACTTGGACATGGAGCCCTACCACATCCTCCTCTGAAAGTCAGCACTAACTTCATCAGGCTTTATCAGCCTCACTGCATTAATACATCACATCTTCTTCGCACAAAATAAGGAATTTCACAGTAGTGTTTATAATCAATTGAGTTTTGCAGCTATGGGAAACAGTTGAGATTTTTATTTTTCTTTTGCCTAATGGAAGTTATTCCAGTTGTCCTTCCCCTACTGTTACCTAGCACAGAAAAACCATTATAACATAATAGTGGTTATCTGATTACACAAATTGTTTCTCATACTCTTCTTTAAGCAGACACTCCAAAATAGCAATAAAATACCAGAACCTATGAAACAAAAGGTGTTTTAAAGGATCTGGAGGCAATGAAGTTCTGCAATTCCAGAGACTGTGTCCATTCAAAAAAGCAATTATTTGATATTATGGTTCAAAGGCCTAATTTTGGAAGGAGTATTTTGAGTTCCTTTCAGCTGAAAGATGCTTTAACTTCAGAAAAACTGAATCTGGTTTTGCTACTAATTAACTCATAATATATAATGACTCGTAAAGTGCACCTTCCTTCATTTCTTCTCATGTATCAATGTATGAAAGAGTAATGAGAGAAATTTGCTTGTTGATGCATTTATCTAATAGTTCATTATCATCAGCAGGTCAAAATATTCATCAACCTCATGTAATAGGAAACAAAAAAACACAAGAAACACAAAGTAAATGCTTGTAATTAGTGACACAAAGATGAAGTACATGGATATAGAGTGAAACAGTCTCTTGTTCCACAGAGACACATGTGTAAGTATCATAAACCAGAGCCTAGTTACTGAATTTAGAATAAAGAATAGCATCAATGATATTAAGGTTGAAATTAGAAGTGTAATTAACTGAGAGCAGCTTATGTTATGTATCAGATGACTGCAAGGATCTGCAATACAAACATTGGTCTTACTTCTTCAAGGCAATACTTCTCAACTCTAACCTGCTGCTCTGGCTTCTCATATATACTGATCCTATATACTATAGCATATATAGAGATGCTGTGGTCACTTGAGATCCTACTCTTTTGCTTCCACTATTTTTTCCAACACATGCGTGGATCAAAAATGGAATTTACTTCAGAAACTGGTGTTATGTACCTGAATACATGAGGTGAATAATTTGCTCTTTTGTTCTGTTATTGCTGTTAAACCAACAGAGGAACAACAGTTCACCTCCGTGTACTGCATGAGGAGGACTTGTTTTTAATGATCTCTGTTAAGAAAATACAGACTTATTTTGATATCATGTACCATCAAGACTCCAAATAATTTCACTGATGCGATCTCCATGCTCATTTCCAGGAGTGGTGAGGTGAAAAAATTTGCTCACACAAATTCACTTGTGTGAGCCTGTGATGGACAACACACATCCATCACATTATGAGGCATTCAAACCTCAGAAACAAACAGCAGGGTCTATAAAATACTACAATAAAGCACATTTCAATGCTAGAATACTGCAAATGTTGATTTATTCCCATGGAGGATAAATTCAACATGGAATATGATTCAATAAACAAATGCGAGGCTATAAGGCCAATGCAAACCTCATGAAGTTTAACAAAAAGAAGTGCAAGGTCCTACATCTGGGTCATGGCAACCCCAGGCACAGCTACAGGTTGGGTGGGGAAGGGATTGAAACCAGCAGTGAGGAGAAAGACTTGGGGGTGACAGTGGATGAGAAGCTCAGCATGAGCTGCAGTGTGAGCTCAGCCCAGAAACCAATGGAATCCTGGGCTGCATCCACAGCAGTGTGGGCAGCAGGGCAAAAGAGGTGATTCTGCCCCTCTGCTCTGCTCTGTGAGACCCACCTGGAATATTGCACACAGTTCTGGTGTTCTCAGCATAAGAAGGACATGGAACTCTTGGAGCAAGTGCAGAGGAGGCCACAAAGTTGCTAAGAGGATTGGAGCATCTCCCCTGTGAGGACAGGCTGAGGGAGCTGGGGCTGTTCAGCCTGGAGAAGAGAAGGTTGTGTGGAGACCTCAGAGCAACTTCTTAATATCTGAAGGGCCTACAAGGAGCCAGAGAGGGACTCTGTGTTAGGAACTGCAGTGACAGGACAAGGGGCAATGGGTGACGTTTTATATGAATGTCCTCTTTCCAAAATACACAAGATATAGCCAAAAAATTGAACTACTAGAGTATATCTTAAGGAGAAGGTTGCAGAAGTATCAGCTCTACCTGCATTTCCACTCTGAACTCAGCAACATCTGCAGGACTGGCAGAGGTACCTCTCTACACCCCACAGACTCTACACCTGTATAAGGAATAGATTTTATCTGGAAAGAGGAGTGGCCACAGAGTGTCTGGAGGATAGGGAGGAAGAAACTGGCTACTACAGAATGAAGTCGTAGTCATAATAAGAAAAATATAATCGTAATAGCACTTCTCTAATTTTCCTTAGAAATTTTACTTAATTGGATCCTATAGATTGAATTCCAATTCTGGAGATGCTCCTGTAACTCCAACATCTTTATTTGGCATAAGACAAATGCAGTTTACTCAAGAACCAGATTCCATCTGTTTACAGAGGATGTTTAATGTGTTTGGTGTTCTGATATATGAGTGCTACAGTCTGCAAGGGCAGTACATGTCTGGGTGAGTCATGCTGGTGCAAGCTGACTGACAATTCCAGTTTCTTCCTGAAGTATTTTAACCACTTAGATAAAACAGATTTTAATATGCAGTTGTGGGGTTTTTTGCCTACAAAATATCTACCACCTACTGAGTTGCTGCACTTTTTTTCCTAAGTATTTAATCTCAAAGTGAAAAGAAGCCCAAAGAAATGGCTCTGCCTGCAATTGAAAAGAAATGATCAAAACATCTATCTTTCC
Source organism: Acanthisitta chloris (assembly GCF_000695815.1). Lineage (NCBI taxonomy): Eukaryota > Metazoa > Chordata > Aves > Passeriformes > Acanthisittidae > Acanthisitta > Acanthisitta chloris. The sequence continues at coordinate 119,587 of NW_008664235.1, read as the reverse complement.
TTCAGCATTCTCCCTAGAATTTTGCCCTGCCTTTATAAGGATTGGGGAAAAGTACTTGAAACTAGTAACAACACAGCAAAGACTTTTTGTTGTTGACAGAGCTGTCAAGATTTCTCAATAAATAAAAAAAAAAGGAAATAATTTTATCAAAACAAAAAATCTTTTTAATGAAGCTTTCTGCACTGGAAATTCACTTCTTACCCTTTAGTGAGCAATTTGTTATGGAGACTTCATGCTCCTGTCTTCTAATTGACACATTTTTTATATCCAGAGTGTTTTTCTCTTTCTTTGAATATATCTTGTCAGGCAGGACTTACATACAAAACAAAATTAATTTGCTTGAAACTCTAATTTGATTCTGTTGATAAAAAACCCCACAACATTCTGTCAAATGATTCAAACTATTCTGTCAACAAAACATCCCTGGCTACTTCCACATCTTTTCTGCAGATGCAATTTGCAAGAGAAGATCTTTTCTGGAAAATTAATTCATAATTTTAAACTGGGTATAAAGCTTTCTCTCCTGAAGAGTTCAGTGTCTTTGTGAACACCTTCAACTCCCTCTGAAGGCCCAAAAGTGAGGGAAGTTGTGCATTTCGCAGATTTATATTCTAAGCTATCACATGAATTACAATGTGCTCTGTCACACATTGTCTCTTAGTCTGTCTCTGGCATTTCTAACTTTTATTACTATATATCCTAGAGAAAGGTTTATCAGACCAAATAGACTCTGCTTATTTATTGATGGCTTTAAAATAAAAGCCAGATTTACAAATGAGATAATTTTATCTCTCTTCCTGATTTTTGTAAGAGCTCATCATTCTTGTAAAATTTCACAGTGCCCTTTAGCTTCTCTAGCAAATTGCTGTTCAAGAGAATTAGCTTTGGGCAAAGCAGAAACTCTTTGGTATTTTAATATGGTGAAATAATTTTATAGAAATGAACTTGCAACATATTTGGTGAAAATATAATATATTTCTTTTTTCACTTTGCTTTTATTTCTGCCTCAGAAGTTCATATTTGTGATAGGAAGTGATAAGCCAAGATCAATGTTATGGTCTCTTGACAAAGCCTGATTGTATTATCTAGAGGAAGAGTCTGAAAGTGAAGTAAATTCTCATCCACTTATACACAGCTACAGTGGCTGTTTCAGATACACATTCAGTGACACTTTTCCATTTCTTTCCTTTTTTTAATGGTAAAGTTTGAAGGAAATATAAATATGAATATTGATTGCACAGTGCATTGAAAACCTCTGCAAGCAACATTGGTAAGGGCTCCAAGGTTCTTCAACATTATTTATGTCTGTAGCATTTTTGTGGCACAACCAGAAGCATATAGGATATGCATGGCCCTTACACAGCCTCTAAATTATTGCTCAGTTTTTAGAGTTATAGCTGAGTGCCCTGATATTTGTTTTACTGTTCCTTTAGCTCCAAGTATAGCACACAGAGCTTAAACCTGGCATTGAGAGGAGATACATTTCCATCCTGTAATAATTAAACTCTTAAACTGGATGATGTGCAGTCAGTGCTCATTGACAGGAGTTTGTCTTCTTGTTGAAGAACTAAAGGTCCCTGTACACAGTCTAATGAAAGTAGGCACATCTGTGCATGTGCAGAGTAGTACAGCACCAAGTGCTCACCAACACAGAATTCTCCAATTCAAAAGTCATGCACAAGGAATTAAAGAAGGAATTCAATCAAGGGCATCATGATCTTCATACCTGCTTTTTGCACAACTGTATACTTCATATTACTGACCAAAGAAGATGGTTTGTTTTTCTTTCATATGCTTATGATTTTTTTTCTTTAAAAAAGTGTTTTCCTACAGTTCCAAAACTATTAGAAACACAAGTGCCAGGGACTTCAATCAGCCTTCCTCTTGTTGCTCAGAGGACTGAAGCACCTCCCCTATGAGGACAGGCTGAGGGAGTTGGGGCTGTTCAGCCTGGAGAAGAGAAGGTTGTGTGGAGACCTCAGAGCAACTTTTCACTATCTGAAGGGCCTACAAGGAGCCAGAGAGGGACTCTGTGTTAGGAACTGCAATGATAGGACAAGGGGGAATGGATTCAAACTGAAGGAGAGGAAGTTTAGGTTAGATTTGAGAAAAAAGTTTTTTCCTGTGAGGGTGGTGAGACACTGGCCCATGTTGCCCAGGGAGGCTGTGGCTGCCCCAACCCTGGTGGTGTTCAAGGCCAGGCTGGATGAGCCTTGAGCAACCTGATCTAGTGAGGAGGTGTCCCTGCCCAGGGCAGGGGTTGGGACTAGATGATCTCTAAGGTCCATTCTAACCCTTAAATTCTATGATTCCCCTCATGAGTCTGTGGACTAACAGAATGCAACTGCCTGTACAAACTACATATACAATAAACTTCGCATTCCTGTAGAGTTACTTTCTGGCAGCACAATGAATCCTTCAATTAAAAACAAAAAACAACCAAAACTTGCAAACCAGAACCAAGAGTGAAAGAAACAAATGTCCTGAGCTAAGAATGCTATGTAAATCAGAGCAGTTTAATGAATTCAGTGCAGCAAAGCCAATTCAGAGAAGCCAAATGTCTGCCCCAACATATTTAAGAAATCAGTCAAAATTGAGCACTATTGTTTTCTCACACATCATAGCAATATGATTTTAAGATCAGCTGATCTATGCACTTAATTAACTTAGCTGTATCTCAGTACAGCAGAACCATTTTTCCAATGGGAAGAAAAGGAAAACTCCACTGATGATGAGATGTTGAGATAGTGCTAGTTTGACCCTTGAGGCAGAATTCTGAAGGACAGTCTATGTCCTCCTGTTCACACGGTGATATAAAGATATCTCATGCAACTCAGAAGATTTTTTCAGGGCTTTACCAAATCCCCAGATTCCCCATATATCATGACAGTCCCCCAGCAGAAGATGCTACGGTTTAGAAGAGGAATACACACACCTCTTCACAAAAAAAATATATTTGCTTTTATGTTCTGTCTGCAAGGAGAAATAGTGGAAAATTAATGCTCCATGAAGACAGTTGTGCTGTCCTCTTTATCCTCACGACGACTTAGAGAGAAGGCAATAATACATGGGAAATCTATCAGGAATTCTCTAAGGTGGGATTGTGGCCTCAGGTAAGGTCTTACACAACTTAAACCATCCTGTGCTTCTGGCCTACTTTTGAGAAGCGCAATGACTGCTCTAACATTGCCTATGACATTAGAGGTTCAACGTAAAAAAAAAATCCTCTGTGATATTTCTTGCACCTTCACTTTTTAATTTATTTCAGGATTCCTTAAGAAATTTTCTCACTGTTTTAAAATGAAGCAAATCTAGAATTAGTTGGCCAACAGTAACTGTTGCAATTCTCACCTCTTTAGTCAATTTATCAAAACATTCCTAGAATCAAAGAATTTAAGAGTCGGAATGGACCCATTACCTATCACTGCAGTTCCTAACACAGAGTCCCTCTCTGGCTCCTTGTAGGCACTTCAGATACTGAAAAGTTGCTCTGAGGTCTCCACACAGTCTTCTCTTCTCCAGGCTGAACAGCCCCAACTCCCTCAGACTGTCTTCATTCTCCAAGATCATATTAAAAATATTTTTTATTTTAAACAGGCTCAGAGTTCTTTGCTTTGTCTTTTTTCTTCCCCAGCATTCTAACGATCATCATCATTAAGTACATCAATAATGTATCATCAGACATTACACAACTTGCAATATTCAGTAAATTTAGTGCCAGGGCTGCGCTGTAAGTCACTGCTCACACAACAGCCACATTTATAACTGTGACACTTCCTTCACAGACCAAGGACTATACTCACGAGAATTTACACTCATACCTTCAAATGCCTTCAAGTTAAAGATAAGGGATCAAAACTGGCAAGAATTTCAGTAAAAGAATCACAAAATACGCATCAACATTTCTCATATTTCTTGAATTTATTGCTTGAAGCTTATTTTTCTCTCCATTCTGAGATGCAGAGAAGGGCAAGAAAAAGTAACCTCTCTATTCCTGTGGAGAACTTCTCAGACAATAGAAACAGCTTCAAGGGTTATGGCAGAGTTCAAAATCCTGAAGTGTAGCTCAAAGAAATAGCATTGGGTTTACAGTTTCAGACTTCATGACCAGAACATGTTAACCTGACATGAGTAGATGATCTCACTGGTAAGATCCTGACAGTTATAGGAGAAAAACGTGTCATGGGGGGAAAAACCAAAATAAAATAGAAAAATATATTTCAAAAATGAAGTGTTCACTTACAACACCACTAAAATGATTGATATTTAGCTGACTTATGGAAATAGAGCTATTTAATTACAGTGCTGGATAAAATAGGCACAAGAGTTTTGATTTTCCAAGACACAAACTTTGGCATTATTTCTTTGTGTCCAAGCTGGATTTTAAACACACATTATGATCATTATTGGATCACAGGAAGTGCAGAAGGACTCAGGGTTTTCCACACTAATTTGCTTCAATAATTTAATACTGAGCTATCAAGTTTGTTAGTAAAAAAAATAAGAGCACCTACCAAGATAATAAAAAATAAAGATAAAGAAATGAGATAGAAAGGAAATAAAAAAAGAAGCATTGAGTTAATTTTACAATATATAAACTCTTTGCTTACTATAATGATTAGCTGGATCTAACTCTGAGTCACTTTTTTAATCTGGAGTACCAGAGCTGCACAATTTAATATAATTTCTAGTCATGCAGTGACTTTGTATCATATATAGCAAGATATTTCATGGTCTGTAGAGTCTAAAATGTAGGTCAGGACCCACAGGCTATAGACTAGCTATGCTGCTGTGAGTATAACATATCATTCTTTGGGGAAAATAATAAAACAATTTAGTTTCACACACATAAGCCAATGAACTTCAACCATTCCATGTTCTTCAGAGTAAAAGAAGAATGACACCTAACACCTGATTGGTGTGAAGGTCACCCTACTAGATGCAAAAAAGTTTTCAGTAGGAAAGCAAGTGGAAAATATAAAATTTGTAAATGACAGACATTGGAATGGATCCAGAGAGCCATGACTGATGTTGAAAATTGCCAGTTCATCCACCTGTACATTGTACAGATACACACACTTCCTTTCTGCTCTCACAGGTCTGCACTCTACTGGTTTAGTTGAAGGGCTACAATAGATTAACAAGGTTTATCACTATATCTCACTTAATCTAAGTCATCTTGTCTTCTTTTAGGATCTCTACCTGTAGTGGTTCCATTGTGTTTTGCATTCACTTACCAATTCAAGTGGCTGAGGTTAAAAGAGTGATTGAGATCAGTCATAGAATGGTTTGGGTTGGAAGGGACGTTAAAGATCATCTAGTCCCAACCCCCTGCCATGGGCAGGGACACCTTTCACTAGACCAGATTGCTCAGAGCTCCATCCAACCTGGCCTTAAACACTTCCAGGGATGAGACAGCCACAGCTGCTCTGAGCAACCTCTGCAAGTGCCTCACTATCCTCACAGGAAATATTTTTTCCTAATATCTAACCTAAACTTTCTGTCTTTCATTTGGAAGCCATTTACCCTTGTTCTGACACCACATGTTCTTGGAAATAAATACAAAAAATAGAAAACAGAAGGGGGGCACCAAAATTAGAAAGACCTACAATCTTCCTAATTTCCAGTCCTGTTTATTGGTTTACACGTGAGAATGTTCCAGCTGTATGCTGGACAAATAACATTTTTAAAATGCTGGAAAGGTTATGTATATGGGTAACAAGGTCTGCCTACTTGTGGTCTTACCTCCAGCGTCTCACCTCTCTGACCAACATCTCTAACAATAAGCACAGCAGAACTTGAACGTGGGTCAGAGTTTGTATTAACCTTGCCACTTCAGGAAAATACTCATTTCTTTCAATAACTTTCTCCCAGGAAATTGGTGATGTGGTGGGCAAAGCAGCAAGTCCTGTACTATATAACTAGCTTTGACAGGAAGAATGTTGCTCCATCTTACAGCACACAGTTTTTGCCTGATTTCTCCAAGGATGACAACTCATGGGAGAAAACAACCAGAACAGGAAGGTTTTTGTGAGAATTAACGTTGGGACCTGCCTATGAAGCTCTGTTTAATGTTCCTCTCTCCCCACCATTTGTACATGGATACACAGAATATTTTCTGTACTTCTGGAGATCTCAGGAGGCAAAGGTGTGCACATCACAGGGTTACAGGGAAGTCACATTGTATTAGGGAAAAATAAATCTTCAAAGGTATTTTACAAGATGTTTTCTACACTCTTTATGGCTGCGGCATATTTACACACAATACGTAATAGCAAACAACCGTCCCTAGGTAATCAGCACTTACTCTGCACAGCAAGAACAGTATAAAGAGGATCTATCCCATTATACCAACACAAAGATAGCCAGTAATATTTTGGGCATGTATTATATGCAATATCCCCAATGCTGTCTGTGCAAAATAACTTTAGTCATGAGTCATGGGCATATATTTAATTTACGGTTTGCTGCAACCCCTCTGGCTATGCCATAAATTAAATCTGCAAAGGATCAAAGACCTCTGTAGTTTCACCTAGGGATAACAGAGATGATTCTTACTTAAACCAGATTCCTGCTAACTTCCCAAAACACTGCCATACAAACACCAATACATGGACCCATCATGGCAAAGCCCTTCTGAACATGTCCTACTACTTCCATGATTATAGTTAAACTCAGGAATGGTTAATCAGCTTCTGAAAAAGGCTGTTTGCCTACCTTTTCTTCTGAGCACCCAAAAAATGTTTGAAAAATCATGGATTAGGCCATAACTATGCCTGTCTTCACATGGTTCACACAAGTTGAGCCATACCATGACAACCGTCTCAGAAAATGAGTCAACAAGAAAATTTTCATTACACAGGACTCATTCAGATCCTGAGTCATATTCCTCATCTGAATCAAGCAGGTATATCATAACCTACATAACCACCTAGTTGTGAAAGCTCAATTTAACCATCAAGTAAAAAAAATCCTCTTCAAAAGACCTTAGACCACCTTTAATTTCTAACAGAAATATTAACAAAGCAATTGAGGTGCACATAGTGAATCTTATGAAAAAGGTTGGTTTGAATATATAGATCAAAAGTTAAGTAGTTGTTTTGTGGTGATAACTGTTATAAACCTTAATTGAAAATGGAAACCTGTGTAAATAATGAGAAACATTTGAGTTCAGCATTCTACCACCAATAATAAGTTATCTTTTGTTTCTCACTAGAGATGAGCATAAAGCAATGGCAGTGCAGATTGACACTGAAAAACATAAGTGAGACTGTAAGAATAAGTAAGAAAGGCACTGATCACACAGCAGCAAAATTCATCCTCTACTTCATTCACATTAGGGTTCATGATACAACTAATTTTCAGTGTTTCTCAGAGATCTCATAGGAAAGAGAGGGGAAAAGAAAGGAAAAACATCCAAGAAACAGATGGTCATATGTTTATTTTTTCTTCAGCTCATGGTTTAATTCATGTAACTCTGTCATTCAAAACTTTTGGGCACTGACATGCTACAAGTGCCAGACAGTATGGGCTACTTAAGGGATTATGTCATATGTAATAGAAAAGGTTTTGCTTCAGGTGGTTCAGCCAAACATTGCAGCATGTTATGGCCATCAGATGAAGTTAAGCATATTGCTATTCAGCCTTTTAAAAGGAACAAGCTTCCCAATCTATCCACTCAGTAATTTAAAGCCACTTCATTACAGCAGTGCTTTTTAAAAAGTAATAATATTATGAGTGCTTCTAGTTAAACTATTAGGTTTGTCTCTTCTTCCAATTAAATTTACTCACTTATAAAGAAGAAATGAGCACATCTGAAACTGAAATTATCCTCATCCTAGGAACATTTATACAGTTTCTTTTCTGAGAATGCATTTTAACACTCCAACACGAAAAATCTGCTCATGTGAAGATAAAATCCAACACCAGAGCAGCATGAACATGTGCAAGGTCACTGTTCTTGTGTGGTTCAGTCAGAGCAGTGCAAATTATTTGTCTAATGTGCAAATTGCTGAGTTGCTAATGGCAAGATTCTTAACACTTTTAAGCACTTCAGAAGTAGATCTCCAGCTTCCCTAGTCTATCAGCCACAAACTGCAGTCAGATCACTCTCATGTATCCTTCAAAATTGCACTTACATGTACCTCAGTTCTCAGGACACTGAAAATGTTTTGACCAATTTTTAAAAGTATAAATATTAAGGAAGGTTAAAGCCTACATTCACAAAACCAAGACTATAAAAAGGAAAAAAAATAAGAAGGCTCCTAAAATTACAGGCTAAATGACTATGCTGTTACAAATAACAGAGTGTACAAACATCCAGTCCGTTTTCACCAGAATCATAGAATGGTTTAGATTGGAAAGAACAAAAGATCATCCAGTTACAATCCCCCTGCCATGGGCAGGGACACCTTCCACTAGCCCAGGTTGCTCCAAGCCCCATCCAACCTGGCTCTGAACGCTTCCAAGGTTGGGGCAGTCACAGCTTCTCTGGGTAACCCGTGCCAGTGCCTCAGCTCCTTCAGTGTCAAGAATTTCTTCCTAATACTAAATCTAAGTCTACCCTCGGGCAGTGTGAAGTCATTCTCACTTGTCCTGTCACTCCAGGCCCTTGTCCGAAGTCCTTCTAGGGCTCTCTTGGAGCCCCTCTAGGCACTGAAAGAGGCTCTAAGATCTCTCCAGAACCATTTCTTTTCCACTGTAAACACCCCCAGCTCTCCCAGCCTGTCTCATAGCAGAGGTGTTCCAGCCCTTTGATCATCCTCATGGTCTCCCTCACTTGCTCCAGCAGCTCTACACCCTTCTGATGTTGGGGGATTTTAAATCTCCAAGCCTTTCCCTGGTTTTTGTTGCAGTGAAAACACCTTACAAATAAATATATCTGAAGGAAAACTTTATTTCCTCTACTTTTATCAGTCTTGCCTTCAGTCTTATTAAATTACATCAACCTCAACTTGAATGCTTTTTAAAGTAGCTTTAAGAATGCTACTTAATACTATATCTTTCCTACTACAGTTGGGCTTTGTACCACATACACTGCACTCAACACTTGGACATAAACACATTTGCTCAAAATAGCATCAATTATGTATATGTATTTATTTGATATGCTGAGCACAGTTAAATTCACAGAATAATATGCTAAAAGGATAATCACATGAGATCTCAAAAAATTAATGGTTACTATCTGAAGACCTGACAGCATAAATAGAGAGAACTGCTCTTAGGAATGTAAGTATTTCTTTTCAAGATGACTTAGAGTGCTAGTAGAACTCCACACAAGCTGTAAAGGACAGAAATTTTCTTCCAGTATTTTTCAAAGGAGGATTAGCTTCATTTTATAACAAAGGATGCTGCCATGAAGGACGTTATATGACCCAGAAAATTACTCATCACTAGTCAGTAACAAAGACAGTAACAGAATCCTGTTCTTCTGAACTTTAAGCTCTCATTCAAAATAACCATTTATCCCTCATGAACATTAAGAGGAGGGGGGGACTTTACAATTCAAGCATTAAAAATGTAGGCAAGAACAGATAGGAGAATTCAGCTTTTTCAAGTGGCAAAAAGCTTCTTTTTTGACTGAAGATAAAGTTTCATTCAGTGTGTTTGCTTTATAACACACAAGTTTGCCTACATCTATACATAATGTAAATGCCATATGTAACTGATAGATTTGCATCAATACATGGAATTGCAAATAGTCAAAAGTACAAAATCAAGTGGTCCCTGGCCTTCAGCCCTGAGCTTTGTACAAAACAGAAGTCCTGTACTTCAGGTAATCTACATGAATGATGATCAGAGCGATGTCAGTGTCTCAAGTCTTAAGGCAGTACTAGCAAATTAATTGCTATGTTGATATGTATCATCAAATTTGTTCTTTCTGGACATGTTAGAATTAAAATACTAGGGAGGTGGAGATGAGTCATCTACAGAAAATGTGACTTTTCTGTGTCCCAGGCAACCAGCAGCAGGACAAGAGGGCACAGACTCAAGCTCTGCCAGGGGAGGGTTAGGTTGGGTATTAGGAAGAGATTTTTTACGGAGAGAGGCATTGGAATGTGCTGCCCAGGGAGGTGGTGGATTCCCCATCCCTGGAGGTTTTCAAGCTGAGACTGGATGTGGCACTTAGTGCCATGGTCTGGTAACCACAGTAGGGTTGGACTTGATGATCTTGGAGGTCTTTTCCAACCTGGTTGATTCTATATTTCTATGATATGGTTTAGGGGTTCCAGCAGAGTGGCAGGTTAGTCGTTGGACTTCATGATCTTAGAGGTCTCCTCCAACCTTGATGATTCTATGATTTTAAACAGACACATTATCAGTTGATACAAGCAAGGAAAATCACAACTCCTTTACTCTGTTTTACAGGGTGCAGTTATTCTAGTTAGAAAAGGAAAACCAAGCTGACAATCAGCTTATTCTAAGCTGTTCTAATTATGTAGCCACTTGATTTCAAGTAGGAACAGTTTGAATATCATATAAGAAAAGTGCTGGAATGGAAATGGCTGCTGACAGGCCCCCACCTATGGGAAACAGGAAACATATCTACTGTTTTAGGGTACTGTTACGAAAGAGCCACTTGAGTCTCCAGAGTGTCTTTCAGGATTCCCAGGAAATATTGGAAGGCTCAAACTCTCTTTTCTCCAGGGTTTTTATTAGAAGACATTCATTCAAATTCAAACACTCCAATAAACAGGCAGGCAAGCAGAGTTAGTTACAAGTCCTCAAGGTGCTACAAACCATGTGAGTGTTTAGTAGCTCAAAACTATTCAACTCAGCATAGATGCATTCTTTAATGTAATGCAATGCTTAATTACTCTCTGGGTTTTTTTTACAGTGCTATGAATACCTTTGCACAGTTTCATCACAGTCACTGACATGTCTCAGACAAAATTCCAGGGTTTTTTGCATGTCCCCCCGAGCAAAGCAGCACAGCAGAGCCATTGCTCACTATATCAGTATTCTCATTTCCCAGCACATCCTGGAAAGAAACACACTAACATTAACTATGGCCATACACCATATTCAGAGCTCCTGGAGTAGCAACTCCTGTTCTCCTAACCAAGAGCAAAATACAGAAACAGCAATACATACCAAACTCTGGGAATACTCATCAGTAAATGGCCAAACTGAAATCTGGTATCTAACTGGTCAAATAAACAACTAAATCACTTCTCAGGTTATCATATGACAGGGGCAGGGAAGGCAGAAACAAGACAAGAACCAGCAAGAAATCTGTCCACACAGAAGTATCATTTAAGATATATAATCTTTGCCATCCCAGTGAGGCAGTGTCTTTCATTTGAGTGATTTAATTCAAGGAGAGAGACTTCCCCACCATGGGGGGTTAAGGTGTTAAGGAATTTTCCCTGCCTGGCCATGCAGAATTCACTCTGGCAGTCACTCTCACACCACCTGAGCTGGGACCAAGGACTCCTTGTTGGCTTAAAAGATTTAAAATAGTTTTGTTGGTTTTTTTGAAAGTTTAAAGAAAAATGTTAAAAACTTTCACCTTTTTTCTCTGCAAACAATGGTAGTGTTAGCTGTTGGTCAAACAGAATTGAAACTCCACACTATGAGACTGAAACTATGTGGAAACAAAAGATAACTGAGGACCAGGGGAACTGAAGAGACTGTCCTTGTCATGCTCCCCTGGATATTGAGCAAAACCAGGAACAACTCCTTATTTTGAGTTTATACATCAAGATCAAACAGCAGACACATGGACTTTGAGGGGTACTCACCACAAACAAATCAGAGACCCTAAGTGAAGCCCCTCAAAGACTTAACCTGCATGTGCAATTGCTATGCAAATATGATAATTGGTTCTAGGAAATCTGTTCACCTGTTAAATATGAATAACTGTTCCTGGAAGAGTTATGCATATGGATGTAATAGGACCATATAAGCTTTGGCTGTCACGAGGTATGGGATGCACATCAGGTGAAATGATCGCTGTGCATCCAGGGCTGCAATAAAGGCATGTTGTTTCTTAATACTACATTGGTGTTAAAGATTTTATTCCAAATTTCAGTGATACCTTTGCAGTTGCACCCCTCACACTCATACAGTCAGGCCAGGTTTCCTTACCAACTCCACTCCAGGCTTCCCTTAGCAGAGTCTCAGATGTCCAAAGCCTTAAAAGAATATAATTATGGTGCAATAACAAAAGAACAGCTTGAGCTGATGCCTCCAAGGAGAGACCCCAAACAAAGGAACCTGTTGGATTTTATCTCTTCACAGTCTAAGCGCTTGAAAGTCTGGAGGTCATCATCTCCTGCTGTGTCTTCAAGAGTCTGGTCATCTGGCCAGGCCACAGGTCCCCATGCCCTTTGTTGTGCACAGGGTTGGCAATCCAGGTCTCTTGCCTTGGGCTCCCACCCAGAGTCCAACCTGCAGCTCCCACTGCAGCTGCCCCTGAGCTACCTGCACTGAATGGAGCCCTCAACACAGGGAAGAACCTCACAGCACTGACAGATTGTCAGGGCAGATGTGCTGACTCTTCTCTATTCCATTTCATCTCTTCTGCAGGAACTTTGTAAGGAACCCTTCACCTACCCTGCCAGCAAGAGCCATCAGAGTTACAACCTCACTCAACTGAAATAAGGACAAAAAAGCATTTTAAACAAATGAGGATATAAGTTAATATGCACAGAAATAAACCACTGAAGCAGGCATTAAGAAAACTACTTTATAACCAGGAGGATACTTGGCTAATAAACAAATATGCTTACTATCCTACTGATTATAAATATCTCTGCTGATGTTTCTTCTCAGTTGCCTATTTTTGACTCTATTACTGTACAATGCCTGGCACGAGGGGGTTCTGATCTCAGCTGGGGCCTCTCAGCACTATCATCACAGCAATGTCAAAAACGGTGACAGAAATGGTCTCGGTATCAATAAAAGATATGTCTATGTGTGTGTGTGTCTTTGTGTGTGTATATATATATTCCATTTTCCTGAACCTTGGGGACCTCCTCACCTTGATTTCCATAAAAGACGATGTTTCACATGTCCTTGGTTATGAACTAAATAACAAATATTATTTATACATAAAAGGTTTCATCCAATGTTCTCAAACTTTCAGTAAAATTACTCTTAAAATACATAAATGAAGCACACTAAGAAAAAAACCCTAAGCTGTTTGGCAGGTGGATGAACTTGAACAAAATGCTTTTCCAAATATCATCAGGGCAGATGGAATCATTAAATTGTTTATTTCTGAAACAAAACATGTGTAAGTTGTGCTTTTAGCTACCTCATATCTATCCTAAGATTTCTGATGTAATATTTTTTATTTACAGTTTTCATAAAAGATTGATGAAAGTAAGTCAACTGCTACACACTGTGCTATTATTTCAATGATAATTGAAATATTCACTAAAAAATTGCATTGACATAATGAATTCATAAGGGTAAAGGTGAATTAAATTTCTTTCAGTTTTGGCCTGAATACATAAATGCAGACAAGAGCACAGAGGCTGAGAAAGTGGAAAGTGTGTTTAAATAATACAGAAAGGCAAAAACATTCTTCAAAATGAGTACTCCTTAATTTTGAGTATGAGCATCATAGTCAGGTTCTTAATCATTCAAAGCCTTTATGTCAAATGTTAATATAAATGTTTAAGTCAAAAGATATTTATTAACAAACCAGAAGGAGCTTAGCAATGCTGTTGATGGCAAACTTAGTACCCACGTTTTAGGTATCTTGTAACATTATACTGAACAACATGAGTGCCAGTGGAAATGTTTAAAACACTTCCTTATCTATTGGAAGAGAAAATACATTTTGTCTTCCATAAATGTCCTTTGACTACTAATCTTAAGCATATGTTAAAATGTTCTTTTATCTCATGCTTGAAGCTTCTGTGTTGATAATGTTGATCACACTCTCTCCACTTCTTTCACACTGTTTTTGTTTCCATTTTCCAATGATATTTTCTTTGGTATGTTAAGTCTATCAAAGCAAGAAAAAAATCCATAAATCAACAGGTAGGACATTTGCAATCTATTTCTTACTTCCTATTTTCTGCATTGATTTATATATGTGCAGTGATTTATTTTTGCAGCAAAGGACTAATTGATAAATTGGCTATGTACATTTGAAGATCACGTCAAGAAATTAATTTGCATTGTATTAAATTAAACACTAAGTTTAAAATCTTTTTGTTCTTGGTATAAACTCCTGAAAACAATTGCTGGATAACAAGATAAAAGCAACCTAAATTTAGAAAATACAAACCAAACAAACACATAGATCTCATTGGTAATAATCTTTAGAATTTTTTTTGAGTTGTTAGGGCTCAAACAAACATTTTGCTTCCTTTCATAAGGGAAAGCAACTTTGTTTTACACTTCTGGATATGCTGCTCAATCTCAACTGCCTCATGCTTTCCTAGACTGGCTTAGCAAAAGAATTCCTGCCAAGAACTTTCCCAAAAATCTTACTGAAAGACTAATGTGTATATGTGAGTAGAAAATACAGGCATGTGATAACAATGCCAAATAAAAGGATGAGGAAAAAATGCAAATAAGAAATATATAATAAGACTTGGTATGTATATGGAGTAACTCTTATGCAATTAGAAACACTAAGAACACTACAGAAAAACCAAGACTTAAAATAGTGTTCTAAACTGATGTTTTATTTTATTAGGCCACAAATGAAATATATTATAATTGCCTCTCATTACCAAAAAGTATTTTGGTAATCTAAAACAGCTTTGTGATCATAAATTAGTAATTTTGCAAAACAGAAATGGCATTAACCTTGGAATTTGAGAGGAACTTGTAAAGAGACATGCTGGACTTCCAAAAAGTCCTTCCAGTCACTGTGTAAGGCAGCAAGGCAAGCACTTTTTTCTACTTAAAGTGGAAATAAAAACTCTGAGACTCTTTTTAAAAAGTCACTTGAGTACAACTACTGAACAGAGACATTTTACCTTCAAATTTCTTCTCCCATAGCCACTACATGTTTGGACTGCAACCAGCTGTCTGACATCCTTCTTCCTGATGGCTCCTTGTGAGGCATCCCTGTACATCTAACTCTCCCACTGTTACAAGTCATCTTTATACCCTTTCTTTGGTTATATGGCACTGAGGTATTACAGAAACTACCCAAGGAACGATAAGAGCCTTCTGGAATGAAGCAGGACTCCCTAGGGTTTGTTTATACATGAACATTGAATGGGAATAACTCAAGAAGTGAATCCAAACCATTACAGCAAAACTAGAAGAACACAATCAAGATATTTTCTTATTTCGTTGGGAGCTGCCTGCAAAAAAAATTTACCTAGAGAAAATTAGGAAGTCTGATACAAGAATCAGTGTGTCACTTATGTGTTTGTTCAAATCACTCACTGCTATACATTGGGCCACAACTGCTGGGTGGTACCTAGCTGGGAAAAGTGGTAAATGGAGGGGACACTGCTTATTCAGATGGAGTTGAACAGGCTGATCAAATCAGGCTGCTGGGAAGCTCGTCAAGTTCAACACAGGGGAGTGCAAAGCCTTGGGATGGACCAGCCCCATGCAGCACTACAGACTGGGCAGTGACAGGGAACCTGGTGAACACCAAGTTATTCATTCTCTCTCTTCACTGGTCTGCAGTGGCATGTAACACCTGATTTCTCTCTGCTGGATACTTTTCCCATTCACTTTGCTACCTCTAAAACTGGTTATATGCTGCTCTCCAGGTTGCTTTCACTTAACAACCAGTCATTGACTATCCACTTGAGTCATTTATAGCCCTGGGGCCCCTGGTATCATCCTGTGCATGATCAGGGCCAGCCCACAGTGTACCATATTAAATGCAAAGTTCTATGTGACACCTGTGCCCTCAGATCACCATACAGCAGAAATAAATCTACCAACCTACAATTTCAAGTAATTTCACTAAGTTGAAATGAAGGTTGTTGGATTTTTTTATTGTTGGGGGAGGGTTTTTTGGTGTTTTTTTTGGGTTTGGGTTTTTGGGTTTTTTTTTTATGAGAGCAGCTCTGAATTCAGACTTTAGCTACCCAGGTGTCTTCACCCACTAAAGAAATTTCTCCAGCCCAGGAAATTAGCTTACCCTGGCATCCAATTTGAGGTGATACTATAATCATTCCCCTCCTTGCATAATGTGTGGCTGATTACAAAATTCTGATTACAAGGATACGCAAGAACTGAGGGCATTGCCTAGCCTCGTGTGCCACAGCCAAAAAAGATGTTCTCTAAACATGAGAACCTATCAAGACTAACTATGCCAAAGAATGCATGAGGCTACATTAGATGTGAGAAGGAAAAGGTTTACCTAAACCTACTTTACTGAAGGTATTTACAAGAACAAACAGTGCTTGTAAAAGTAATGGAGAGTAAAGGGAATGTAGGAATGTAGCAAAACCAGAACTTCAAACATGTAATTCCTAGTGTGAAAAAAAGGTCAAGGTTTTTTTGTTTGTTTTCTCCAGTTTTACCCAGAACTGAGAATCCAACAGGCATAACCTACTCCTACAGAAAACCTGAACCATAAACACAGTAATTTGTTGCAGGTGACGCAGTCTAAGATTTTCTCTCATCTATCTTGGAATTGAGATTTGTGTAGTGACTTGGGATCTTAGTTTGATACAATGTGCTCTAGAGGCATTATAGATTGGGCTGGTTCTCCATATGCTTGATAAATTTCATACTAGCTTAACCTTGCTAAATTATAATATCTTCTGGAAGTATGACAAAGGATTTTTAGTCCTTGTGTAAGATACTATAGACACAAGCAGTGTTATGATCAGAAAAATGCATACAAGGGCACATGAGTATTTATATACATGAAGTACATGTAGAACTCATTGTCTCAATTTCAGAATCATCCAAATATCATAACTTTAGTTATCTGATGGTTTTCTTGCATGTGAGGGAGAACCAGATAGCTCTGATCTGGTGTTTCTTATGCAACTGCTGTTTATCAGTGGAAAAAAAACAATAATATCTAATATAAATTATTTATCTTCTATGGCTTAAAATTACTATAATCAAGAATTTTATTTTGACATCATAATCTCACTTTTCATGCTGGAAACTGTAAACGAATCTAATTTTCATCAAATTTTTAAAGACACACAAGTATTTTTCTTCTCTGACATGGTGATGAAACAGTGAGGCCTACTGCATCCTTTGAAAAGGGACAGGTAGAAAAAAAACACTCCCATTGAAACAGGAAGTATCTCTTTTGAAAATAGGGGAGGTTTTTTTTAAAAATAGACAGAATCCAGAGCCAAGAGTACTGTAGAGTTTTTGTCAGTGCTTATTTCAAATGACCTGAATAGCTCATCACAGCTTTGTCAGTCCTAAGCAGCAAACCCATTCCAACACTTTGCTTAAACCCTTTGTATCCTACACTAGCAAGCATTCTGTATAGTCCACTTCTTTTACAAGTCCAGTTAGTAGATAATAGCTACAGCTGGGTAAAGATAACAATGCCTTTTTTCCCATCACATGTCTATGAAGATAACAATCACACTGGGCCAAATTGGGAGCTATGCCATAAATAGCCTACAAGTCGCACTATTTTAGCTCTTCAGTGAGCTGAGTTTCTTTAATAAATTCAGAAGTTTCCCACCATTTGTGTCAACTGCAATATTTCAAAGAAGCCTTACACTACAGAGCAAAGCTCCAAAAGGAAAATACACTTCCCTGTGCAGAGAGGAAACCAAGCCTACCTAGCACAGACTGAGCTGTACTTTGATGTAGCTTTATGCACTCCTCTCTTTCATTTACCTGAAGTTAACCAATAGATAAACATAAAAAAATGTATCCAGGAAACCAAAGATTAGTCACTGGGGAGAACAAATTACAAAAACTGTTCTTCATGCCTGGTAATCACTCAAATCAGAAACCATTAGCAGCAATCACATTGATCAGATTAAACAACTTGCAGCCCCAAGAAGCAGCTAACCATAATCCTTCAGCATACAATTAGCAGTTCAATGATTTAGTATTGCTAATAAATAATTATTTCAAATGGTTACTCCAAGATCCTATTGATAGCCACTTTACTATGAAGCTTTTGCTACTGAACGAAGTAGTATTTTAACTAAACCATTTCAGTGAACTCCTTCTTTAGACGACAAAGGTGTGTAAAGAATTCATTCCATACACACTGAAGGGGCTTTGAAGAAAATCTATTGAGTGATAGAAACATTCAACTACAATTTGTAAATTACATGTCCCACCTGAACATCACAAAGAACTGGAATCAAATCACTATTTAGTGAACTGCCAAAACACATTCATGTATACATACAAAATTGCACATTCTCAGAACCTCAAAAAGCCAGAGGATACAGCCATTTCCATTCATTTCCATGTTATAAAGAAGTTTGTTAGGATTTTGATAAGTATCCAATGAGATCCTCCCCAGAAAACCTTGAGAAATTCAGTTTCATTGCATTACTAACTTCTTTCATTTTCTTTACATTGATGGAATAAAGAATATATGAAGCATCCAAAAAGACTATTTGAATTTTTGACATATCAGTCAAGTTAATTTGTCAGTTCTGTACCTCATACCCTTCTGGGTGCCAACAACATCCCTCCCTGCAGAAAGTACCATTGCAAGTGCTCTAACTTAACAGCAACACACTTCAAAAAGGAAAGCAAAAAAATAGGCCTCAGGATAAGACAACATAAATAAATGCAACTAGATGTGAAAAAAAAACGGGAAAAAAGGAAAGGTCAGAAGAGAAAAATAGCAATGACTGGTAAGCAACACAGTATGTAAGTGATACAGCTGATATAACTACTCAGAATATAGCATATGTTTCTTTGAATACTTTGAAATATTTAAAGTCTGCCTTTCCTGCAGCCCACCAGATACAACGGATATAAATGATTTGACATCATTTATTAATATGGTGTTCGAATGCTCCAGTCAGACACACATGGATATTAAAAACAAAAGATGTAACACTTCAATTTTATGGTTTTCACCATAAAATAATTTTTGAAAGCAAGAGAGTGGAAACAAGAGGTTAGATACAGGAAATCCTATGAGTCCATAAATAATAATCATGGGAATCAAAGTTTAATTTAGTACCTCTGACGTTTCTGTTATCTGATCCTGGTCCTAGACTGCTCAACATAAAACCAGAATTTAATATTAAAGATAAAACCAATAGCCTCCTATAACTGCATTAAGTCAAATTAAATTGGTATTTCTGTTCTTCCTGGTATAGAGCCATTTGTTACAGTAAGCAATTATAAATATACATGGCTGACTCCATGGCATTCTCTGGCCTTTGTAAAGCTGGGAGAAGAAACTGCTGACAGAAACAGACACCCAGTGGCTCTGCCTGAAACCTCCCCAGCATGGATGACTGGACTGGAGCAGGTCCAGAGAAGAGCAACGAGGCTGGTGAAGGGACTGGAGCACCAGTGCCATGAGGAGAGGCTGAGGGAGCTGGGGGTGTTCAGCCTGGAGAAGAGGAGGCTCAGGGGAGACCTTCTCACCCTCTGCAACTCCCTGACAGGAGGTTGGAGTCAGGTGGGGGTTGGTCTCTTCTCCCAGGCAACCAGCAGCAGGACAAGAGGGCACAGTCTCAAGCTCTGCCAGGGGAGGTTTAGGTTGGATATTAGGAAGAGATTTTTTCCAGAGAGAGTGCTCAGGCATCGGAATGTGCTGCCCAGGGAGGTGGTGGATTCCCCATCCCTGGAGGTTTTCAAGCTGAGACTGGATGTGGTACATAGTGCCATGGTCTAGTAACCACATTAGGGTTGGATGTGATCATCTTGGAGGTCTTTTCCAACCTGGATTCTATGATGGCAGGGTGGGGAGAGAACTCTGCCACATAAATACTCTACAGACAGAAACTTCCATAATTCACCTGACTCAGAACGAAAGAGGCAGGAGGACAAGCCATTTTGGCTTGTGTCTGCAGTTTGTTTCCCTCATACACCCACCAAGCACCAATAACCACTGGATTAGGGTTGTCCATGCCCATTCTTTCCTTGTCATATCTGTTCATGGACTACCTGTCCGGGATTAATGCCTTTCTCAACCAGCTGAACATATCTGTCCCCACAACCTGCTATGCCAACAGACTTTTCCATGAGCAGTACTGTATAGCATCTATTTTAAACTGATCTCTTACCAGTTTTAATTAGTGCCTCCTAGTTCTAGTAGTAACATTTGTTGAGTAACAATTCTATATTTACTTTACTCACTGTCTTTATGGTTCCATAACCCTCAAATTTTCCCCTTTTCAGCCTGACAAACTGAAGAATTTGAGCTTTTTTTATCCTCCTCTTCCATGGTGGCTTTCTCCAGCCTCTTGATTATTTTATCTGTGATCCTCTATAACCTAACTCTACTCTGTCCTCCTTAGAGCACTCAAGATATGAGCACAAGGTTTGAAACAGCATTAATCTCTTTCTCAATACTTTTCCTGATAATGCCAAAGACTTTTTTTGAGAACAGGTATTCACTGAGCCAGTGATTCAAGGAACTGTTAGCAGAGACTCCAAGTTCTGCTTTCTGAAATCTGTCAGCATCTTATCAGGTTTAGATAAGATTTTTTTCTCCAGATACATTACATTAAATTTATCTACACTGAAACTCATCTGCCACTTTTTTGCTCATTCGTTACATTTTGTGTAGTCCTCCTGGCACAGCATTAGACTACCCAAAAGAGCTTGTTCATCTGCAGCCTTGGAGGCTTCACTGCATATGAAATCACTAGAATTTCATTTTCTTCTTTGCAATTCAGGCTGTTTCTCTGCTGATTTTTGAAAAGGCAATTGAAAATTGAAACCTTATGAAAGTGCCCACTGAAGAGTCTTCAACATTTTCCACAATCATGCCTATAGATTAGAAGATGTTTGGACTGGAAATAACATTTGAGCTATTTGCCTGTTATTTAGACTGCTAAAAACCATCTATAACTTGCTATTAGCTAACATTAAGTGCTGAAGGGAACCACAGTATTTTAGATAACATCTCCTAGAGCATAATTTGTACCTACAACTACAAAGAGTAGGGAAATGATGATGAGTGGGGCTTTTCCCATGGGCATTCTGTGACTGAATTCCAGGCAAAGCATCAAAAATAACTGAAGTTGGGTCAAGGCAGAGTCTAATTTTGCTGAGTATCTAAAACCCATTGCACCTATCCCAGCCTCTCCAGTGAGGAAATAGTCAAGGTCTGTCGTCACGTGGATTTTAAGGTACAATTTTTGTTGTTCTTTCCTGGACATCTATAAACTTATCTAATGACCACATTTAAGAATGAAGAAGGTAAATACATGCATACCTACTTTTGGAGAGAAACATCACGGTTTTGAATTTGTTAAGTAAACATTAACAGTTTCACACTATTCTTTTCCTCCTCTCCATGCTTTGGTTTTTTAAGGAGCTTTTGATTTTAGTTTTTATTTGGTTTTGGGATGATTTTTTAGAAGCAAGAGTTTATAAATCATGTCTGAATCATCCCAATACTTAGCACTTCGTAATTTCTCAATTTCTTCTTTCAGTAAAGACAAAAGTGCATTACAAGCAAGATTTTATCTCCACAGATGTGCTCAACTCTGTGGTTGATGTTGCAAACCCAGCCCAAAAACAACTACTCAAACCTAGTTCAGATCCATTCACAGAAGGCACTTAACTCCCTGGATCCAGAAGTGTCTTTATTCTTATAATCTCTGTGGATTTGGGAAAACAGACAAGTTTTTTCCCTTGGACTACAAGTAAACAAGTGCTCACTGAATGACAAAACAGGCACCCTGATAACAACATCTACAGGCTCTGCAAGGAGCAGTAGCAACTAATTACATGTAATTCCTGGTGATCAAAGCTGAGCAATAATGCTAGGTGACTTGACTTATTTATATTACATCTTGGTGAATAAATGTAGAACAGCATGAGCCTCTTAGAAGAACACATGCACATCCCCATCTACATTTTGCAAATCAACAATAACCTTTCCCTAATCACAGGAAGGCAGTGAAGACCTGTGCACTTGAAGCAACCCTTGATAAGCTACAAACCTCTTCACCATTACAGCATATCACATCTTCTCAGAAGGCTATTTCACATCTTTTGGATGTTGACTCTCTCCTATGTAGAGCAAAATGCTCCAAAGCCCTAAAAGTTTAGCAGTGATTCATTCCTGGGGTACAGCTTTGTTGTCTGTGACTGCAGAATCAACCAGGGATCATGCCTGCAGATGAGGTCTCCCCTTGCTACTGTTTTTCAAAGGGTAAGACTTATCTGCTGCTAAAAAAGGAGCATCTCTCATGCTACCTGCAGAGAGATGACTCTGGATGTGATGTTAGCACTCTAAGTTTTGAAATAGAAGGTAATCATCCTTCAATTCAATAATGCAGCTTCATTACTACTAATGAAGAGGAATAAACACAAGCATGTAAGCATACATTAAAATAAAGGCAATAGCTTTGCAACAATACTATGCACTCATAATTTCTTATACATTTCCGTGTCTTAGGACCTTTGCTGCAATTTTTTTTTTACATTGGTAGTGGACAGGTTTTTCTAGAAACTGAGAGGCAGTAAGCATTGTTTCTTCACAGCTCATTAGCTTCATATAGTTTTACATTTCTACTCTAGAAATACCATTTTATGCATGAGGCAATATTACACCAGCAACCAACCACAACTGGCAGAATGGCACACAGGACTGAGACCAAAAGCAGAGCAGAAGTCCTAATCAAAAGCACCAAGTCATGAGAAATCTTACCAAAGTCACTACATTACCTGTGTAACCAGTATTGGGCTGAAATGCTGCCACTGATTCTGGAATGCCCAAACAGCTGAATTGACCATGGCTCAAATTATGCTAAAACCACTTAAAAACCCCAAACAAATTCAAAAACTGAAGTAACAACTTAAAAACATAGTAAAATGCAATGTATCTTCATTGGCATTTACCTGTCAATAACACCAGAATCATATGCAGAGACACTAACACTATGCAAAAAAGAAAAAAATCCCCAAAAAAATCCAAACAAAAAAAAACAACAACCAACCGACCAAAATGAAGAATAAAGTTGATCCCAAGCTTTAAAACAACATCTTTACACTGATCCCAGGAGGATAAGGGAGAACATAAAAAAAGAAACACTTTTCAGAACAATTATAATACTTTTCTTTTAGAATTCCATATTCCTTCTTAAAAATTATGCAGAAAAGGTGATTTCTGATGTTAAATTACAAAAAAAGTGATATCTTCTTGCCCCTTCCCCAAAACACAGTTCAGTAAGGTAAGAGTTTTCACAGAAGTGCATGTTTTGGCAAAATGGTTCCATCTGCTTACCCCAGACCCACAAACAGTGAAACACAAGATTAGTACACAGTCAAAAAATATACAAAAGCAACAAGAGGAAGCAAACAGTGCCTCAAAAACATGTTTATTCACAACATAAGAGTTATTCACAAGGGAAAAATTCATTTTAGAAAGCCAAAATCAATTTTTTTCCTCAGAATCTAATGCATTAAATCACGGATTTGTATTTTGGCTCACGGCTAAATTACAGTGCAGGTAGACACTGCAAGGCTAATTATGTCTTGAAATGTTGTTTTGAAAATCCTGTATAAAGAGTGATAATTTTTAAGCAGAAGTTCCAGAAATGGAGAGGAGACTTTATTTGAATCTCACCTTTCTGCAAACTAAGCTCTGAGACTCTACTGATGGGAAAAAAGCATAGTCTGTTGCAGAGACTTGAATTGTTCACTGGAATATTTCTAACTACAGTTGAGACAACGGGTGGAGAATTATAGCTAGGATAACTGCAATCAGCTCAGAAGTCAGCCTGGTATTTATAGCCATCCCTCAACTATTGCTCATGGCATGACACCTTAACCAACCATATAAAGATGTCATTGCTAGAAACAACCACCTGAAGCTGTACATCAGTCAGCTCTACTGCCACACTGCTGGGAAGAGGGAAGGGAGGAACCCACCTTTGCCACAGCCAATTCAAATTATTAATACTGACTTAACTGCAAGGCTTAGATATTTGCCTCGTCAGAGCTTTTTATAACCTCTGCTTCCAATTTTATGTTCTTTTTAATGGCAAAGCCTTTTCTTACAGGTAGATCATAAGTGCTCTGTGGAAGGGAACACTGCCCTTGGAGCTTCTCGGAAAGGACACAGCACAATCATTTCTGTGGTCCAGCACATTGCCACAAGCAGAATTTCAAGCCAGGAATCAGGGAAAAAAAGGTAGTTATCAGTCCTTCTCTAACTTCTGTTTTAGTGTTTATATTAGAAATTTAATTTGTTCAACTTGTTTTGGCCACGACTTCAAGCTGGCACTTACACAATCATAGAATCTATGCTGGAAGTTGGAAAGGACTTTTAAGACCATCAAGTCTAACTCTGACCTCACCACTACCAACTCTACCACCAAACTATTTCCCCAAGTGCCACATCTTTTAAATACCTTCAGCACTGCCCTGGGCAGACTATGCCAGGGATTGACAAACCTATCCATGAAGAAATTTTTCCTCAGATCGAACCTGAACCTCTCCTGGTACAACTTGAGGCTGTTTCCCCTCATCTTATCACTTGTTACTTGGGAGAAGAGGCTGATCACCACCAAAATACAATCTTCTTTCAGAGACCATTAAGACTTAAGTGAACTACAGTTCAAATCCTTAAATTTCATTTGAGTTCCCACTAGCTTCAGTATGAATAGGATAAGATAGATGTTTCAAACTGGTTTTGTGCATATTGTCATCTCATTTTCAGACATGAAATGCCAGGCAAAGTGTATGAAGAATACTCCCTTACAAAACCAGAAAAGAATTTCCACACTGCTTAAAAGACCCTTCAGGCATTGGTAAAATAGGGCTTAGTGTCAAGTTTTTGTTTTGGGTGGATTGCAAGGATTTGGATGTATTTTTTTCGTTGGGAAAACCTTCAGGCTTGATCAGCACCAAAAAGAACTGATAAGCAGTACTAAGCCTCCAAAATGTGTTCAAAAGCTATTCCCCTTTCCCTTGTTGATTTTGCTATCATTTTTATTTATACTAGACAAGTATAAAAAAAGTATAGAACTAGACAAGGACCTTTTTGATCTTTTTCAGTTTTGTTTTCTTTGTGTGTAACTAGAATCATGGCAGGAGTACACGATACAAATTAAAGAAGTTAACAGTGATGCAAACAAAGCAAGAAAACACCATTTATACAGCCATAAAATTCCATACAAACCCTTCAGATCTTACTGTGGAAGGTGATATTTCATCTTTAAGAAATGCTAACTATATCAGACATTGATTGCCTCATAGATAGGATTTTATGGTCAGATTTATTAGAAGTGTAAATGAGTTGCAGTGATGGACTGGTTGACTTAGGAGGAAAAAAAATCTTTTCTTGAAATCTATGCAAAGAAAATAAATCATAAATAGAGCAAATATTCATTTGGTGATGCCTAAAAATGAAAGTATATTAAAGTTCTATTTGTATTCAAATGAAAATCGTATGTTCAACAGCAGGAAAAGTATATTAAAGTTCTATTTGTATTCGAATGAAAATCATATGTTCAACAGCAGGGGTTTGTAACACAGGCAGGGAAAACCCCCCTTTAGGCAGACAGGGAGCCCAACATCAAGCTTGGCAGCCCTCAAAGTGCAATGCAGCAGCCAGAAATATCAGCAGTTACAGTGCCAAGGCAATACAGTCATGTGCCATTATCCCTGCTGGCTCCATGCTTGCATTTTAATCCTCCAAAAAGGAGCTGGGCAGCACCTTGCCTTGCCCAGGACCCAAGTAGAGATGAAGAGGTTAAAAAGCAGAAGCAAAAATTTCCACATTTAAAGTTTGCTGCACACACGCTGTGTCCTGGTGTGTGCACGTCTGTATCAAATTGTCATTTCTTCTGAAGAATGGTTTACATACACCTTAGGAGTGTCAAATATTGTTTTTAGGGTTGTTTTTAAGTGACAATGGTGTTGGGCTTATGGGTCCTGGATCAGGAATGTCACCAGTAGAGTCTGTGCCCGAGGATGAAATCTGGTCTAATGTCACCAAATCATTGTGCAGAAGTCAAAGTACCAACAGCATCATGGACTAGATAGCCACAAGATAATTAATTAGGTCTAGATAGCTACCCAGACCTAATTGGAGGCTATTTGAAGACAGAAAAGGGAGGTTAATGACCATCTTTGTTACCACAGATTTCGCACCCCTATTAAATCTCATTATTAGAATCAGACAAGGGACAGGAAAAGGACAACTGCAGAAAACCCAATCACAGGAAGAAAAAAAAACCAAACACATTTCCATTGTAAAGCACATCCTCTCTCCAGATGTCTTCCCTTCTGCAGTGCTACAGTGTGACAGCACAAAACTCCCCATGTTTGAAGAAAAAAAGAGAAGTAAAGGGCTTCCTTCAAAAGATCATAACTGTACTTGGAGAAAAATATGAAAGGAGGAGGCTAAGGAGAAGACTTCATAATATTTTTCAGAGACTAACTTAATCCCTTCAGAATCAGTACATCAAATAATCTCTTGATTGTGAAGACAGAAATAGGAGGGTAATTTCTCTCAGGATAAAAGTTAATTTTAATGAATGTCTCCCTTCTCAAGAGGAAAACACAATTTTACCTGAAATACAGTATTAAGACTTTTAACCAAAAAAGATGGGGAAAAAAAGAGAACTAAACCAATCTAAATACTGCTAGAAACATACCACATAAAGTAGGAAAAGCTATTTTACATGTTGCCAAGCAGAGGCTAAGAAAAGGCTCTTCTAACCTTGACTTGAAAGTTAATGATA
Organism: Acanthisitta chloris; assembly: GCF_000695815.1. Classification (NCBI taxonomy): domain Eukaryota; kingdom Metazoa; phylum Chordata; class Aves; order Passeriformes; family Acanthisittidae; genus Acanthisitta; species Acanthisitta chloris. The sequence goes on along the minus strand of NW_008664235.1, from coordinate 92,813 downwards.
TCACAATAGTGAAGTTATTCTTAAAATGCAAAAAAAGCTGCAGCCCCTGCGTGGATCACTTGTGTCACTCTTGCTTCCCATGCTGGGACCAAATGCTATACAGAATTCATTTTCCAACACAGTAATTCATAAGCCAGACAGTCCAACTGTGATCCATCTCTTGGGCACTGACTGTTTCAAAAGTCAAAGCAACTTTGCAGTGATGTAACGTAAGAAACTGATCTCCACCAAATCCTTTCTGGGAGAAACATACATAAGCCTGTTAGGGAATTCTCATTTTTTTAACTTGCAAGGCACGGAGTTAGTACTGACTCCTGTAAGCCACTCGTAATGACCAAGCAATGAAAATAAAGCTGAACAGCTTCAATGGACTTTACAAATGCATATTCCTCTTCCCCTCCCTGAGCACTGGTTAATATGCAACTGCACTATAATGTTTCTTGTTAGGCAGACAGCTTAAAATTAGAATTGTGGGAGAAGTGATTGATGACCTGAGCTCCCACAACCCTTTCAATGAAATGTATTCCATTTCCATTTCAAAATATGTTTATTATGAATTATTGGTTTGTCATTGGACCTGATGAAAGTAAATTTACATGAACAACTCAGACTTTTGCAAGGGGAAACACTTTAATCAAGTAACCTTTTCCTTAGTGTTTTCCATACTTTACAGAAACGGACAACCTAGCTAAGATTTTGTTCTTTGCATACAGAACTAGTTTATTGATTGAGCAATGTTTCTTAGCTTGGAAGCCACTTACTCAAAGTCAAAAAATGTTGTGACCTCAACCCCTTACTCTCAGAATAAATCATGAATATCAGTGTCTCAGGCAAAGCTTTATCCTATTTGTGCAAAATGATAAAAGAGTATCTGAATATTGGATAAGAGAAGAAACATCTTCCCGAGATGTCCTCATAAGAACAAAATTTCCCAATAGTATGAGCCTTCAAGAAGAATCCAGTGAAAAAATTTTGACAAAATGCTTCGACTTCCAGAATTCTTGTTTTCTACGAAGCTCTAGTCTAAGGTTTACTAATCAAATCCAACACAAGAAAGGAGAACACATCCTGGTGAACTGTGGCATGCAACAGCTTGGAATGTTTGTTTATTCCCTACAGGAGGAGGACTCCAATCATTCACAATATAGCTGTTACACTGCCTGTGTGCAGGATATTATCATAGTAGAATATGTCTATTGTCACCATGTCACAGAATCATAAAATCAACTGGGTTGGAAAAGACCTCAAAGATCATCAAGTCCAACCCTACCATGGTTACTAGACCAGGACACTAAGTGCCACATCCAGTCTCAGCTTGAAAACCTCCAGGGATGGGGAATCCACCACCTCCCTGGGCAGCACATTCCAATGCCTGAGCACTCTCTCCATAAAAACTCTCTTCCTAAGATCCAACCTAACCCTCCCCTGGCAGAGCTGGAGTCTGTGCCCTCTTGTCCTGCTGCTGGTTGCCTGGGAGAAGAGACCAACCCCCACCTGACTCCAACCTCCTGTCAGGGAGTTGCAGAGGGTGAGAAGGTCTCCCCTGAGCCTCCTCTTCTCCAGGCTGAACACCCCCAGCTCCCTCAGCCTCTCCTCATGGCACTTGTGCTCCAGTCCCTTCACCAGCCTCGTTGCTCTTCTCTGGACCTGCTCCAGCACCTCAATATCCCTCCTGAGCTCAGGGGCCCAGGCACAGTATGCACCATTTTGCCAACAAAAAAGAAAAGTCTATGAAAAAGTTTATCCCTGTCTAAAACAGCACTTGATATGCAGGCAGGATCAAAAAGGAGCCATAGCTATCAGTGGAACTCTGCATAGGAAGGGACTCTGAGGGCCATTCAATGACAGGGTGGGAATATTCAACACACAAGAGCCCCTACAACCATTATCTTACAACCCCTCAAACTCCTGGCATCAGTTGTTAAGTCAGCAGTTCATCCGACCATAGATCTCGCTTAAAGTAGAAACCATTCCTTGCCAGAGTGTGATGAAATGATTGCAAGGCCTGTAGCAAAGGATAAATTAGATTGCAATTAAAAGCATACAGGAATCAGTGAAATGTTCCCTATGGAGAAATTACAGGAGGTTCTAAAGTCTAAGGTCATTGCATAGTGAGGAAGGTCCATGTCAGCACAAACACTGACACATCCTCATTTGCTTTATATTTTAATATTGGCTTCTGGAACCTCTCCATCCACTTTTGACCCCTACCAGAAGGAAAAAAAATATAAAAGAAATAGAACTTCCAGGGCATTTTTGTAAAAGAAAATGCTATCATGGTCCTAATTTCACTGAACGCTAACTGTAGTAACTCAACTTCAATGAAAATACTCTAAGGCACTTTCACACATGGGGATATTATTCTCATCAGTTTGTCAACATTTTCACTGCACATTGTAGGTTAGAACTAAAATCCCAATGACAGAGAACAAAACAGCAGGGTAGGATTAGATTTGCTATTAACTTGACAAGAGAAGACAAAAGTTCTAGGGCCGAATTCAACATCTGTCTGGATTAGGATTTTCCTTATGTAGAACTGGGACATCCTCCTGGTTTTGTGAGATTTCCTGAAAAATCACAGACATAAACCAATTTGACTTTATTTGTTGGCAATCTCCAAAATCATTATATCTATTAGTGAATTTCAAGATAGTGTTGACATACACACATTATTACATAGAATAAATTAAATATAATTAAAGCATAAATGCAAATGCTCACTACCTTTGCTAGGAAATAGCCTAGGACATTGCTGGAAAGCACACACCCAGCTTAGAGGAACAGCAGCAAGATGTGATCTCTGAGTAATAGAGATTTATTTTTTTTCCCCTAAAGAGTTAATTCAGACTTGGGTTTCATTAGGATTGCATGTTATGGTTTCAGCTTGGAGCTGATTTGCTCAAGTACACACTAGAGGAAAGCCAAGGCAAAGAAGCTTTTTGAGAGAGCTACTAAATGGTTCAGTAATAGTTTGAATACTAGCAAAGTGGACATAATGTATAGTAAATAGAGAAACACTTATTTCACAGACAGCATGACTTTAATTTTTAAAAGAAGCTCTGATATAAACAGAATATGTCTTTATTCACTGACAAACAGCTGCTCTCAATTAGTTTAACAAGTATGTAGCAGGAGTCTTCCTTTCCTCCACTGCAGTATAAACATATAATCAGACTTCTATTTCATGGGAAGCCTGAAGAACACTGCTTCCACTTCCTTACGTTGTGGTTCCAAACTTCTAGATAAAGCCACATTCCCACCCAGGAAGTCACAAGGAACAAAGATGGGAAAAACTGGAAATGATAACCAGAAAGGAAGACATCAGTTCCTTGTTCATTCCATCATTCATCTGATTAAAAACACTAAGTATATATGTTGTTATATGTTCCTAAGTTCTCTCTCCATACTACAGGCAAAGTATGGAATTAAGGTTTTGTCTGGCTTGGCATTATTATATACCACTGACATGTTAGATTTCAGCTGTGCTCTCTCATGGGTTTTTGGCCAGACAGTGCTAGTAATCTGATTTACTCCAGAGGGTGATTTGTAGGCATCTAATCTTATTTCTGTGAAAACTGAGTGGTGTGTAATTTTACCTTCTGTGTTGTATGCTAGTAAATGTACAATTAACATGATATCCCATACCTGTATAACAAGAGCTGAAATCTCTCAATACATTACATGTAAAACTACCTGTTCATTAGAGAAAAGAGTTCAAACTACTTCAGTTCCAAGGTCTACCTACTCTTCATCCATTAGAGAAACATGAAAAATACACTTAAATCTTAAAACATTAGAATTAATACAAAAACATTAGGAAAAATATATCATTCAAGAGAAACTCATCATCTGTTGTTAGTGCTCAACTTGGCAAGATTTCATTCAAGCGACATGAAGTAGTCTAAAACTATGAAAAGTGAGATTACAAATCTCCTAGAATCTCCAAACTCTAAGAAAAAGCTATTTTTGCTATGCTTTTTAACTATATCTAATCAAGGACAATCAAATGTCAAAGTCAACCAGAAAGACGTCCATGAGTTGGAAAAGGAAATATTATTTCATACCTTCCTCTATGATTTTGTATGTCTCATACCTATGATTATATACTTATGAGGCTTCCAAAATAATATTCTAAAAGATAAGCTTTATTTCAGGTTCAGGTGTCAGTTTTAGCAAACATGTTTTTCTCCAGATGCATCCAAGACAGTGTGAGCCACAGCTCAGTGTAGAAGCAAAAGGGATTTGATATTCTTGAGAAGACTTTCAATAGAACAAAGCAAACACGCTTAGCCTCCCTGGTTTTTTTCCCCTGTTGAGCACAGTAGTATAGCTATTATACAGATTTATGGATGCTATGTATGATTGTTTCAGCAGAAATGTGAGGGAGCAACAGATCAGCATTCACACTTCATTTCCCATCACATCCCACCAGAACCCTCAACCTCTCCTGCCATCCACTCAGCTGAGGGATAGTACCCAAGTGAGAGAATACATGTCCAACACAGAGTTATTCCTTTTCTTCCTTTGTCACAGGTAAGAGTATACATTTTTTCCCCATGTGTACAGACATGTTTGTTTGCTGTGAAGGTATAAAGAACATTGCCACGTAATTACCATCTGCCACTTCAAAGGAGAGAGTTGCAGCTCTTGGTTTCTTCCTTTTTATTTAGGCTTGCAACCTTTTTTCATGGATTTCATGCAACATAATCTGAACTTATGTAATGTAAACTATTATTAAGTGACTTTCCAACTCAGTGAGCAACACTTTTATTTTAAAGGCAGCCTCAAGTTGCATCTTAAGTGTTCACATATAGAAGGTATTGATAGTACCTTCCTGATAGGAATACTAAAAGACCAAGAAATGATACTGACAGTGCATAGAGCCAGAAATCCATGTATCACCCAGGCCTGGTATCACGTTTGGCAGAGGCCCTCAATCACTACATTTTCTACAGCTGATAAACATTCTTTAGTGAAGAAATTGGGATGGAAAGCCTTGAAGGTTAATGCACATAAAAGTTGTTTGACACTGCTCTCCAATCTGTACAGTTAATCAGATGAATTATCAGCAGCACTGAGAGCATGTTCCAGCTGTAAAGAAGAGCTTCTGAATTATAAACCAAGTATTGATGAGTGCTTGAAAAGTAAATTTTACTTATTCTTAAGTTAATTAGTCATCTCTGTATACAACTTAGTCATCGCTGTATGGAACCTCTTCACAAGGGGAAGTGGAGGGACAGGCACCAGCCTCTTCTCTCTAGCCATCACTGACAGGACCCAAGGGAATGGTCTGAAGTTGTGTCAGGGGAGGTATAGGTTAGATATTAATTTCTTGTTCCTTTCCTTCTGAAACAGAGTCCTTTGCAGACACAGCATGGGCAGAGAAGCAGCATCACACCCCTCACTGCTGGCTGTTCCTGTTATTAGACAACAACCCCAAAAGTGTTTAACAGAAATGCCAACATAAAGGAGTTAGACTTTCTGAACCTTCAAAGATGCTGCTTTTCTTTGTGCTTTAATTTTAAGAATTGGTTAATCTTTGCAGTTATCTCTAACCTCTAATCTGCACTCTGGAGCATTTTATTTTGTTTCTTTAAATCAGTGGAAACTGAATGTTTTAGCCCCCTCAATGTTCTTTGGGCAATGGATGTGTAGAACAGCAGTGTTGTGTGTCAGCACAGTCTGACCAAGAAGGTATTTCAAATCATGCAGATTCTCTCTCCCTAGTTTTTGGGGTTGTTTTTTGTTTCAATATCAGAACTCCAAAAGTATTAAAGCTGAAATAAAATCACACTGAACCCAATGCTCTCTCCATCTTCTGGACTTTCTCTCATTAGGTCTTTGAACAAATTAACTTCCCTAACAGGAACCACAACAGTGGAGATAACTTACGTAAGTCACGTTTGTAGAGATAGATGAAAAGTAATTTTATCATTGGGGCATCAGGCTGGGCATTTAAAACATAACAAATCAAAGAACTAGCAATTCGTGTTTCTTTCATATGTAACTGACATCAATGAACTGAATTATTCCATTTAGATAAGCTTTCAGGAAGAGCTATCCACAATCTGAACAGCAGCTGTCTGGGAAAGGTCTCCAAAGAATCAAAAGGATAGTTTTAGGAAAGGAATATTTTCTATCAAAGTAGAATCAGCTGCAGCATGGAACTGTGCTCTGTCTTTCATAAACATCCACCAGTGCAAAGAATAACTGTGATACTTTAGAATACATTTTCATCATCTGCAGAGACATGAAGAAAAAAGAGGCACCTTGCCTGGCCATACTAAAAACTCCTACACATATATCCATTCCAATCATGAGAAAGGTGAGAATAACAAAGTAATTTTATTTTAAGTGGCTCTAGCCATAACAGATTTCTTCTGACAAAAATTTTCTTCATAAAGAATATAGAATTTCTCCCAAGGGAAAAAATTTAGACATCCTCCACAGTGCCAGCTTCATTTTCACCTTCAATCTACACCCTTCAGGTACCCCAATCCATTCGTTTCTTTCCTATATAAACATTTATGCAGTGCATCTCTCTCATAAATGAAATCCCAAAGCAATGATGAGCTTGTTATAAGAACAACTTGATATAGATTATTATTCAGCAAGGATGCAGCCAGCAAAATAAAACCATCTTAAAACCAGCATTTGGCAGGGGCTATCAAATCCAGCTTGTTACACAGCATTACCATCGTTTATAAAAGTGCACTCTAATTAAGGTAAATGAGATAGCAAGAACACGGTGACATTGTTAACTTAATGACCCGGAGCCAAATTATTTAAAACTTCGAAGAAGTTCCACTTAATTGTAATAGATATAATATTGAAGAATTTAAAAAAGCCCTGGATACCTTGTAGAATAACCTTAATGATCTTTCTCTCCTCTCCCTTGTGTTTTTGGTGTTGGTGTGTGTGTGTTTAGAATACTGCTCATAATCCTTGTATTTAGTATGGAAGTGAATTCCAGTTTACAGCCAGTGCCATCCACGCAGTAAGATGACATCCCTGTTCTCCAAACCCATCCCCGTGCCATATTTTAAACTAATAAGGTACAAGAACTTGGCAGCTCTTATGAGAAAACTGTGTTTGGACCAGATTTCAAGTGAGATTTTTGTCCATGCAAATGATACTTTTCCAGCATCTAAAGGCACTATTTTTTTTTAATGCTCTAAATACAAAGCACGCAAAAAAACCACTTTAAATTAATTACCAACATAACTGTATTTTGCCTTGTTCTAGAAAGCAATCTCAGAAGCACCACAGCGTACACTGTGAGCTTCCAACCAAAACAAAAGCCATTAAAAAAACCCTAAGCTTTACTGCAAAAAGCAAGTTTAAGTTACTCTGGAGATGGGTAGTGAAATCCAACATACTTTATTTTGCTTAGCTGAATTATGAGTGCATTGTTTTCATCTGCAGAGTGAGACTTGATGTCTGATATGAATTTGTTATAAAACAGAAATAGGAAGAACACTTTTTTCCCCCCAAATTATTTGATTATGAGCTCCAGAAGGAGAGTTACTTCCCACACAATGCGCAACACTCAGATCTGTTTAAGGCTGTTGGTACAAATCACAGAAGAGATTTGGAGCATTCAGAAAAAATGTGCAAGTTCTGTTCTATTTCCAGCCTGGTTATCAGAGAGTAAGGAAAAAATCAAGAGTACATTAACAGAAAACATAACACATGGAAAAAATAACAAACCAAAAGCTTCGATCAGCTTAGGCTACAGGAGAAAACATAACACATGGAAAAAATAACAAACCAAAAGCTTCGATCAGCTTAGGCTTGTAGCTCTCATACACAGCAAATTCATCCACTAATCAAAGTTACTCCTAATTACCACATCTTACTCTTCAAGATGGGGTTTGGATGCCCTTAATACCTTTAGACGATACAAAGATCCACTACTACTCACAAAATCCCTCTGTTAACATTACTATTCATCTTCAATTATAAATGCCAAAGAACTTAGTGTAAATGCTTTGTAATCTACTCACCCACTACATGATGTGGGTGATGATTTCATGAGCCATATCTGCTGCATTACCTAATCACCTCATGCCTCAAGTCTCAGTGTAGTGTGCCAAGCAAGCAGGGGCAGGGGAGGTTTAGCTTTAATTCTGAGCACAGGCCTATTATGCAAGAGCTGAGTTCTATAGAACAGGATTCAGAAAGACCAGTGATAGTCTGTACTTAAAATTTCATAAGTTCCCACTTTCAGCCCTGCGTCCCAGTGCAGGTTTTTCTTGCTATATCTTGCTAATGAAAACGTCTCTTCTCCCTTCTCATTTGAAAGCTTCTTGAAGCATCTGTATTTTATTTCTAATCACGTTCTATCCTTGAATAACTTCGACACAGCTCAAAACCACAGTACTGCATAGCAATTTTTTCCCCTCAGTAATAGTCCTGTGGAGCTGACCAGTGGATTATAGGATAAAAATACTACTAGTGAAAGGGACTCCCTGGATTCACAGTCCTGGACTGTTAGCGGAATGAGTCATGTTGCTCAGCTTTTCCATAAGCTGATCAAACCACCCTCAAATTTAACTCCATTTAGTTAGATCATCTAACTATTGGTTAGATTTTTTTTATGCTTACACTTCTACAAATTATTATTCCAGAGCTGTCTTTAATTACCATTATTTTCTTGCATGACAGAGTTTATTTTAATTTCCTCCGAAACAGTCATATTCTAAACCCATAATTTAAGTAGAAGCAACATGTGCAGTGAGGAGACAGCAGTCCAAACTGAGCACAGCCTGTACAGCACATCAAGGACTCTGGATTTGTACATGGGTCACTGGAGTTCCCATTGCTCAATTATCACATATTTACTAATACTAGCTAAAGTGGAATTAGTTTGGATTTGCTTACTTATGCTGTTAATCATATTTTCTTCAGCAACACAGATTATTAAACTGAGCCTTTTCAAATATATGCTTTATTATAAATACACAGCAAATGCTAGAGCAAGTGGCATTTCCAGACAACCATTTGGAGATTTCAGTCCTTTGCCACTGTCACATACTGTCTGGATAAAGAGTAAATCACAAGGCTGTTCTGCTCAGCAAAATGAGGCTCTGAGCTCTGTGGAGCTCCTAAGTCTTCACTTCACACTCCCAGAAAGATCAACATTTCCATGGACTGATGGAAATTTTCAGACATAACTGTTAGTGCTACATATCAAAAAACCAAAACAAAACAAACAAACAAAAAAACCCCCATGTATGTGGACTGAAGTAACAAGTAATATGACTCCAGGAACCTTAGCAAACCCACCTGCTCCTTTTCTTTGCAGAACACCTGGCCCTAAAAGCCCTAATTACTTCCATGATGATTTTGGACTATGCTCCATGACATTCCTTATTGTTGCAGCAAGAGAACTAGTGGAAAATGGGAGTTGATATTTGAGAAACAAAGGATAAAAAAAAAGGGGTTTATGCTAAATTTTTTGGGGGAACTCCATTCAATTTGGGGGAAGATATAAGTCACCTAAAAAAATTGCAGTTTCAATGTTCATTCTGTCCCCTGCAGATTACCCAGATATTACCACCAAAACAACCCCCTGATTAGCTCTAGCTTATCCTCAAAATTTCCTTCTCTTCCCTACAGATTACCTCAGTTTTCCTCCAAAATATTCACTCTATACACTGAAGCTCTGTGTTTCTCTTTTGTTTTGCATCTGTTGTGTTCTCCCTTGGAACCAGTTTAATCCATCACACTTAAACTACCTTCAGACTTCCACAGGCAACGGGAATAGAAGCAGGAACTGCAGTTGCAGTGAGCACTCGTCAGTTTTGCATACATGCAGTCTTTGCATGAAAGGTTAACTAGAAATCCTACTAGTCTCTCATTAAAAGCACAATGATAAAAAAAAAAAGTACGGCATCATATTGTTAATTGAACCACAAAAATAATTATTAGGACTAAAGTAGTCCAGCTGGTAATCAAGAGGTTGCCTTGTGTCTATGGAACTCAGTGTTGCTTAGCAGTTGGATTTGGATTATGTGCCTTTTTGCCAGCTCAAGGAACAGTGCCAGCAGCCACTGGTTCTGATCTTACAGCCCACATTAAGGCTTCATCCTTTGTGGATTTGGTTATGGTTGATCACAAGCTTCATTTAAACTGACTCAATGTTTTCCCAATCATAAATCCCTTCTCATGGAGACTGTCTGGTCTTAACTATTTCCAAGTTCTAGCTTTGGCCTTACTCTCACTCTGTTGAGTGAGGATTTCCTCTATAGAAATATAAATTTGAATAAGATCTGTGGGAATCTCAAACTCACATAGGCTCTATTCCTCTGCCTAGTTCTGTTGAAATCAGTTCATAACCTCAGCAGTTATGAGAAGCTTTTCTCTTACACACACACAATTAAATGAGCAACCTCATTTTAGAAAATCAAGCTCAAAACAGAGTGTTGGAAAGCCACAAGTTCAGAATAACATTGATAATTCCTGGCCATCCAGTGAAGAAAAATGCATTCTGGCTGCTCACATCTGTCAATGAACTGCCTTTCAAATGCAAAAAAAAAAAAACCCTAAACTTGAGAACTTGCTTGTTTTGTAAGTTTTCCCCAGAATTTGGATGCAAACAACGCAATCTTCCCTTTGCTATGCACTGTCTCACTTGATCAGTCCATGCTGGTTTTAGCTCCAAATCTGACATAGCTGTTTCAAGGCAAACAGGAGATTTATGCTGCCTATAACAAAACCAAACCAAAACAAAGGCTGAAGAAATTCCACTGGATTTGTGTTTAGGATTTTGACATTTTACCCACACACTTTTCAATCTGTCTACAGTCTGTTGGGCAACACAGCAGATATTTACCAGTAGTCTCACCAATATCTTTTCCCTTTATCAGACCAGATGAGATCTCTAAAATGCCTCTGTTGGAGGAAATACACTTTCTGGGAGCTGCTGCTGAAATTCTGTAGAGACAAAGTGCTTTCTGTACAGGGAACCTCATCGATAGAGGTGAAACACATGACAGGCTAACAATATGTTGGGACCTCAGAGACAACAGAAAGCTCAGGAAACTATGGGAGACACTTGGGGATTATTTTCCTTTTACATTTGCAACACAGATGGGAAGGTGCTGTGGTGATAGGTGGCCTCATTCTCTTTTTAGCTAGTTCAATGTTATTTAAGGTGTAAATAGAGAAAGCAGGATTTGCCTTTTAGAGAGTCCCCAATGCAGTGCTGTCAGCTTCCCTTGGACTGTCTCTTATTGGCATTTGTAATTTAGCAGGAAGAAGCTCCATCTCATGGAACTCAAAGTGTTCTGCTGTGGTAATGAGTGTGAAAGTTAAAGACTGGGTTTGCTCACTGAATAACTGCACATTCCTTCCATGAACAAGGAAATGGTGCTGATGTGTTCAGCACAGAGCCAGAATGAATTGACAATTTGGGGCATTTGACTTCTGTACACAACCACAAATCATAGCTTTCTATAATTACTAACAAGCAAAATTCACTGCACTTAAACTTCTGCTGTTCGATAGAGAATGTTAGAGTGCATCAAATGCACACTGTGGTGATGCTTTAGCCAACACTGAAACACTGATTTATCATTGTAGATTCTCTTGCTGGTATAATCCTTATGAACTGCTTGGAAGCATTTATTTTGACTTAATTAGCATTAGGTAAAGCCCATCAAAAGCAGTTACAGAACCATCTCCAAAAGCTGAATAGCCCAAGTTTTTGAAAGAAGCATTTACACCATAGCAGCTTCTTCAGTCTATCAGTTCTGCCTTGAAATCCCACAGTGACCAAACCAAATGAAATCGAGGCAGAACTGCTGTGAACTTGAGTACTGACTTTCCCATTTATTCCTTTTTCCACTGCATCTGGCATTTCAATATCCCCACGGCAGAAGGGAGCAAAGGGCTCCAGATGACTGAATAAAACTCAGGCAGCATTAATGGTAACACATATGCATTTGCACTCTTGATTTCTAACATCACACTTAATCTATTCCTGCTTGAAAACTCTCACTTGGAAATACTCAAGGGATTTGTTCTCCTCATTTCCCTGAGCTGGTATGAATCAGTGTTATTTGTTAGTTCTAAAATGCTCTCTGTTGTAAAACCTTTTAGAATTTCATACTGTAAACCAAAATTTATGGCATTTTCCTTCTAACTACTTCTTCTACCTCATGATCCACTTTGTTAAACAAGTCAGTTCCCACTCCTCTGGCGGGATTTTTTTTATTATTTTAAATTTCCTTTTAAAATTCTAAAATTCCTTTAGATTATATTTCTCTGCCATCAACATATTTATTGACAGAAGAAACATTTGGGACAGTTCTCCTTTTCATCTGAATGCCAAAACAATCTTTAGCCTGTTTCCACAGTATGAACCAGCAGAAACATAAAAGAAATCAAAGTTCAGAGACAGAAATGCATATGGATAACTAAAATAAAAAGAAGGTAAAATGTAATCAATGCTTATTAACTTCCATATAGGATCTAGAGACTTTTTGCTTTAAATTTGTTTTACACTGACATTATAATTGGCTTCATTAGTCTTGAAAATTGTCGCTGCAAGTCAGACAGGCTGACTGCCTGGCTCCTGCAGTTAGCAAATAGCATTAGAAAATGCTAATTGTTAAATGAAATTTCAAGCTTAAATATCCTACATTGAAACACATTGCACTTGAAACACGCAGATACAGAGTTTTAGAGCAGACAAGTACAACAGGGAGCTGAAAATCCAGACTCAAACCATCACCCAAATGGGAAATGGGGGGTGAATCCAACTGGTTTAAAGCTTATTTGAAGAAGACACACAATATATCTGGAAAACACTACAGCTTCCAATGAAGCAAGTCAAGGAAGAAACAAACCCTCCACGCCCTGCTGAAACAGCTATTTTGCACTTCTTGCTTTTTCTAATATTTATAAGAAATAACAGACAGCAGAAATTTCAAGGAAAACTGTTTGATTGCTGCATAAAACCAGATATTGTTAAGCAGCAGAAACAAGGGGAAAGGCTGTTTTGATAAGTTTTGCTAAACATAGCAGTAAGAAGTCCTAGCAAAGCCTTCATACAAGGCAAATCATTTAGAGGGAGAAATAAGGAAGGAAGCAATCATGAATCCTAGCTTTAAGAATACTATTTCTATGAGGTCCTCCTTAAGCAGAGATTCAGACTTGTACAGATTCCCACTATTTTATTAAATATCAATTTTTCAAGTTTCCCTTTATTTGTCATCATTTTCCCCCAATATTTCATTAAAATACTACCAAATTTGAGAATTTTGGGGGGCAAAAACTATGCTCCTGATACACAATGGTCTCTCCAAAACAGGCTCTTTCACCTAATTACTCCACTGAGGCTTCTTTAGACTCTTGATACCAAATTCCTGTCTTGCAGCATACTAACACAGGCATTGCAAAGTTGGAAGAGAACTATCTCCACATGAAATCCAAGAAAGATACATGCAAAGGAATGAGCTATTTAAAAAACACTCTGAAATCTGTCGATTACTCAATTCTTCAGTCTCATAGAAGAAAAAAAAAAGACTCATGGCGACAGTCTCCTCTCTCTCACATGGGAGAAAATTCATGTCAGCCAAGAAAAACTTCACAGGTCTGCAATGCTGGTTCATAAAACTTGACAGACTTTCAGAGCTCAGTTCCAAGTTCCAGATGTAAATGCCATGACAATCTTGGCTAGCAACTGATCTTCAAAGATCTGCACAGAGTAGGGTTTTATTAGGGGTGAAATCTAGAAAGTGACAGGAGAAATCAGTGAAAGAAACTGTTCCTCACAGCTCTTCCCTTAGAGAGGTCTGAAGAAACATCTATAAAGAGCATTCCAATCAACACTCATCTTCTCAAAACACTCCTATATATCTCCATAGGGCTCCACACCTCTTGGCAGAGAATCTACTAACACAGATATAGTGTCACCAACTATGGAACATTCAGAAAACCAGAGATGCAGAAAACACAAGTTCCGTTAAAAATATTTCATCCGGTAATTCAACTTGGAGACAATAAAAATGGTGCTCACTAAACCAGATAATTTCCTGCTTTACCAAACCCTCAAGCAGGCACAGACTCTGTTTTGTCCATCTGAAGAGGATATGCAATAAATGCTAAGGGTTACATGAGCTGACAGCACTTCTCACTACACACTCAAGGCCACACACTAGAAGAAGAAAAAACAGACAAGATGTACTAGTTACAGAATCCAGATGGGAGAAAAAAATTGGATTTGGAGAATCAGATTCTGGCAAATCTTGTAGCAGTTGACAATAGCTACAGTTCGCTCTGCTTCGTGCTCTCCCTGGGAGTGAACCTGTTACCTCCAGCACAGGCAGGTAGAACACCAAGAACCTAACTAAGATCTGGGTTAGATGAACTGCAGGAAAGTGTTCCTTTACCACCACGTAAGGGAGATGGGAAACTTCAGCAGCTGACAGCCAGCAACCCCCAAAGAGACTGTCAGGGGAGGTGTCATCACCCCCCAGTCACTCCTATTCTGTCACACTGCCATCATTCAGCTCTCCAGCACAGGCAGGTAGAACACCAAGAACCTAACTAAGATCTGGGTTAGATGAACTGCAGGAAAGTGTTCCTTTACCACCACGTAAGGGAGATGGGAAACTTCAGCAGCTGACAGCCAGCAACCCCCAAAGAGACTGTCAGGGGAGGTGTCATCACCCCCCAGTCACTCCTATTCTGTCACACTGCCATCATTCAGCTGCCACCACTTCTGACAGGGAAATAGAGTGGGTTTTGGTCTGGAGATTTTTTCTTCTTATATCTTCTTAAAGTGGAGAAAAGTTGTACAGCAGTACCTGCACCTAGTGAGGATGAATTATACATACACAGATGCACTGAGCTATTAGTTACTGCTTAGGCTTAAATACAACCAGAATGCATTTATCTGCTGGGGAAAGCTATTGAGCAGCAGCACCTTTGACACTTGGGTAATATTCTGTGTTCAAAAGATCACAAAGAAATTCACATTCATATATTATGCAACACAATAAGCCAGCAAGATGCTGTGTTTCTCCATGTGCTTTGGAAGAGATAACAATTACAAATGCTATTTTCTCTTGTAAGGCTAATGTAGCTTTTAAAATAATGTTTATGTATTACTACAAGATATGTTTTCCTGCAATTGCTCAGATAGCTACTGGAGACAAAAAAGTTGGTTTTGCTTATTCCAAGATCCCTATTTGAAAAAAGAAACAAATCAGCAGCAAACCATAATGCTGTGCAAAAGAACCATTCTCTTTCTTTTTGCCTGCATGGCCTGAAAAAAGCTGTAACGGCTGTACTTTGGTGAACACTTCATTGCAGCACCACAGAGTTTCTAACACTGTGGTCTCTCCTTTTTTCCCCACTGTGGCATAAAGCAGATTACTAGAGAACAGCTTTAGGACAAGGCAAAAAACATAATAATTTTTCTCTTCAGACTCTGTGTCCATAGAGTCTGAGCCAGAAATGCTGTGTCTTAGCTCTCACTTCATTAACTGTTTCAGCCTTGTCCTGAACCCATGCAGACCTTGCACACCCACACCTGCAGCAAGGACTTTCAGAGGCTGAGATTCCCAAAGTTTACATGCATTCAAATCATGATCAACAAACCCAAAATCATTCAGCAATACCCCAACAGACCCTTAAGGAAAACCTGCTGCAGAGTTTTTGGAGTTTATTCTCTAAAACAGTGTTCATGATGTAATTTACAGGCCTTGAAAGAAGTGTCTCAGATTGAAAACTAAGACACAAATATACTGGTTTAACATTTCCATTTGCATGAGACAAGGACTTTGGCAGTTGGGGTCTTTATTTAAGGGAAGCTTGTTTAATCTACTGCTGCTCTTCATACTTTGTTTGAATGTTAGTTATCAATAGGTTTGGTGAATTAGAATGACCATTCCTATATATGTATAACCAGAACACAAAATATAGATTGAGTTAAGCTCTGTTCTAACTGCTCATGGCAGTTTAAGTCTATGAAGCCTAAAAGACTTACTGCAATTTAAGCAGAACTTCTTCTCACCACAAAACACTTGTCTAACAAAATACCTTTTGCTTCCACTGTCACTTCTGATAGATATTGCTGGTACCTCTAACATCAGCTGACAATGCATGTAAAACCTGACATTTCCTTAATTAATTGCTTGCTAAATGACTTCCTAACTTCTCCATGAAGTGTTGGGGGAAACAAAGGTTGAATTCTATCGTGGGATTAATGTCAGCAGGCAGGAAGATCTTCCAGGGACTAAACATTTCAGAGCCTGGTGAGTCAAGCAGTCTTAGTTTTAAAGTACCTGTCTAGAATAGTGTGGTAATTTTAAAACTAGCAACTTAGACATACTAAAGATTAGTAACAAATATCACTATCTCTCCTGAAGCATTAATACAGAATATTCTTAGTTTAATTTATTGAATCCCAGCACTTGAATCCAAGGCAATTGCTATGATGGTGCTTTTGTAGCACTGACATAACTCAACAGCACATGTGAAGATGAAGAAAGTGTTGACAGTAAGAGGAAATTAGTTTGAGACTTCACACAGGTAGGAGATGACTACATCCTACTTGTGCAGAAAATCATAAATCCAATTTTCTATCTTACAGGCAGTAATAAAGTTTGATGAAATTGCTACTTAACTTGAAGTATAGCAACAAGTATGCAGCAGAGAGCAAACCTGACTGTATGCTGTGCAGCAGCTCCTTGTTATCAGGGGACACCTCTGGGATTCTTTAGGGAAGGCACAGCATTGAGCAACCGTCTTGACAGTCTGTCATAAGAAAAACAAATCCCTTTGACACAGGGAAGGAGTTGAGTCCCTGTTGTTGGTTTACATTCTGATTTCATCCTTGAAAGAAGACATTGAGGCTACCACTTCATTTGGGTTGGTGTCTGAAGTTTCAGTCCTGTTTGGCAAATGGTCAAGGCTTTGGTGGCTCAAAGCACATATAGCTTAGAGGTACAAGTAGTACAAAGTCAGGTTTCTGAAAGGCAACAATAAATGCAATACAATTTAACAAAAAATTTTCTCCTAACATTACAAGTCAAAATGATTACTGAAAAATCTGAAGAGTTCATTAAAGAAATGAATACAGAACATACAATATTTAAGAGCCTTCCTAAGTGTAGCTGCATAGTTTCCTCAGGAGTTTGCTCAGAGCCCCTCCTGGAAACACATTATGCAGCAGCACTCACAGAATTACAAGGGATATTGGGCTATTTTTCCTGCCTGTGGTTTACATGCAACTTCACCATTCACAACAAATGAGGTATCACAGAGCTGACCATGAAAATTTTCACATTTTAAATGAAATGGATAAACTTCGGTGGCTATTTAAAGTTAGGTGAAGACTTGAAAGTGTAGAGATATGCAGTCTAGCTATTCAGGTGATGTATCATCTAGCATGATCTTAAGAGATGAAAAATAAGGAACTGAAATCTGTTCCATGTAGTCTAAGATTAGCTGTATAACCTAATACTTGCATGAAAGATTGTGCAAAGTTCCCTCCAGTTCCTAGTGAACCAGAGTAAAATGCACGTCACATTAAATATGATAGAATTTAACACCTCTTAGCAATAAAATCCACTTTACCCTTAAATGTGTGATTGCCAATTAGTTTATTAGCTTTAAAAAAAAACTATTTTTTTTTTCAACCACCACCATAATGATGATTACACTCCTTGTCTCAAACAGATTTTGAGGGAAAGTGCTGTGAATTCCTGGAATGCCATCAGTAAATGGATGTTGTGTTGCCTGAAAGAAGAGGAACTGTTTTGCCTAAGGAAAACATTTCTGTGTTCAAAGAGAGCAAGAGAAACTATTGATGAAGAACACTAAAAAATATTTTCTAAGCAAAAGTTAACCAAAGAAAACATTGAAGTGATACTTCCAAATAGGATTTATCAAATTCAGTAGTGGGTGGAAAGGATGACAGTTGGACTTGATGAACTTAAAGGTCTTTTCCAACCTAAGCAATTCTGTGACCGCCAAAATATGAAATTCTACTATTTATAATCATGTCAAATAATACGTTTCTTCAAAGACATCAAAGTTGCATCATAGAGAGCTCTAACCCTGATGAAGAGCACTTGCTTTTCAAAGCACAATAAACAACTAAGTTCATTTTGATATTTTTATTCTAAGTGCAAGCAACAAACAAATGCATTCCACTCAACAGGAAAAAATATTTCCAAGAGTGGGTAAGCAGCTGGAGCCACACAGTTTCCACTGCATTTCTCAACCTTTCTCCACAAGGTAGATGTTTCAACAGAACAAAACAAGTAAAGCAACGGGGAATACATTAAGAACAAAATTGGGTTGGTAGATACAGTCAGCACAGTTCAGTCAATAGTTACAGTCTCAGTGTGTTTTCAGGGGTTATTATCCTCACTTCAGGATTCTGTTTACTGTTTCAGTCTGTCTGCAAAGCATGAACAGTTCCAAGTACACCTTTCTTGGCCATCACAGATTTTGTCTGCAGTTAGAGATGGTTACAATTGTACAGATATGCCCTCTTATATCCAGTGCAGATCTAAAAATTTGTCTTACAGGTGGCTCTTCCAAGCGAATTAAATATAGTAATTATCACTCTCATTTTCTCCCCGATTACACGGTCTCCTTCAGTTTACTAACCATGGGTTTCAACACTAACATTGCACATTTCCATAGTTATCAGCAAGACGCCTTGTGCTCTGTTTTCAGTTTTGAAAGACTAACTCGAAGGTATTCTAACACCTCCCAGGATATAGGAAAATCCATTTCCCACTGTTGCAAGCACAGTGCAGTTCTCCTTGGCTTGAAAACAATCACTGACACTCAACCTGTTTGGTTCCCAGTTCCTACATCTCTCACACGACCTTATGTGCTCTCTCAGGGTGATATTTACCCCCCAAAAAAAAAAAAAAAAAAAAAGCCACTTTATCCAGTGCTATTGCAAGCCTTGATTTAAGCCACTTTATCCAGTGCTATTGCAAGGCTTGATAGCACAGCTGAAGTTTTTAAAGGCAGCAACAATGACACGTAAAATAGCAGATCAAATCTGTTTTCCAAAAATTCTTCCCAAATTCATCCTGAAACTATAAGGGCAAATTACAATGTGCTGGTTTGAATCATCTGCTCAAAATACATATTTAAATTCATTCTTTTCTTCCTCTTCACTGAGAAGGAATCGAGCTCTGTACTTTGCTCATACAACCAAAGAATTAGCTGCTATGATCTAAATTCTGAGCTCTTCCAAGAAGCATCTCAGTATCACATACACATGGAGTAGCTAGTGTTCTGTGCTGCTGTAACTTATCAGTAATGTAAGATAAATAATAAAGCTATCCAGGGCACTAAAATACCTCAACAGAGATTCTAATCCCTGCTAGCATCCCCCCCCCACACACACACCCCAGCTCCTATTTGGTAGCATATGCTTCAGGACTAAGAGCTTACACAGCACACATTGTTGCAAACACTTCCCATCAGTTTTCCATCCCTACAGCAAGCACAGAGTTGACACTGCTCTGTTCCTTGTGCAGCTTCCACCAGGGGCAATATTCCACCTGCACATTCTCTGGGAGGTTTACAGACATGATCGAACCAGAAGGATTTCAACCTCAAGCATATAAACAATATTGGAGTTGTTTCAACTTCTTTCTTCCCAGTGTAAAAAATTTAAACACCACCATGAAGTTTACAGGGCTTTTGCTTGTTTTCTTAAATCTTTGTAAGACAGGCAAAAAAAGGGAATAAAATTTCACATAAGATGTCCTGCTGTCATCTCATGTGGTTAAGAGTTCAAGCAACTACCTATTTTTTCTTTATATAGTAGCCTGAGTCTATATTCAAATTTATGATTAATTCTGCAGACTCTCTAGTTTTATTCATCAACATATCAATTATATATTTTGCATTGATTCTACACCTTTGGTCTTTGTAACAAAGAGCTTTGCAGCTGTGACAGGGAGGAAGCACAACAGCTTCAAAGCTTTGCAGCATTAAACACCTCAACTTTGCTTTAGGGCTCTCCAGTCACTAACATATGAGTAGCAGCAGGGCAGAGAGCAAAACTTCCACCTGCTACCTGGGGACAACTGCTGCCACGAGGCTGGAGCAGGCACAGAGGCCAAGTGCCACATGGTCTTGTGTTTCATGTGGCCTCATGAGCATTTAGCACAGAACTGGGAGCACAGCACAGCTCTCTCCTTTCCAAAACACACAGCCAAACTGGTGAGCTAAGCCTGTCCCTCCAACTGAATTAGGTTCTGAAAGTAGGTTACAAACCCCATGAAGTGTTCATGGACTAAGGAATAACTATTTCTCAGCGTGAAATGGATTAGCGAAGCACAGAGATGAAAATTCCTATCATGATTCTGACTGCTTTATTCTATTTTGCCACAACTTCACAGTACTATTCATTCAGTGGGTTTTACTGACTTATGAGAAAGGTATGAAAAGAGGCAGCATTTTTGTAACATTTATTCACTGAGGGTCCATAGGGCACCAGAACTGAGCAGATTCACAAAGGGGAAAAGATAATAAAATTAGAAATTAAAATTATATGTATTGTTTGCTTCTGAGGTAGTAGATTACATGTGTAGAGCACAATACCAGTCAAAGCACTGGAGCTTGGAAAGGCTTGATCTGACATACCTGGAGACAGAGGGGGAAAAATCATGTTTTGAGGTGGCCAATTTTCACTCCTTCCAAACTCCATAGGAACAAGTATAGGAGATAGTATTAGGGCTCTTACACACTTGCAACACCTCACACTTCTAATATAACTGTGTTTCACCAATTTTCCTTTCTAAGATATGCAAATCCATAGAGATGGAAGTTCTTATTGGTCCTTCCTTCCAGATGTTCTTCTAATCTATTATTTAATGCCACTCTAGGGTTTATTTTAACAAAATGATCAGCACCTCCAAGTACAAATATGTTCTCAATTCCCTTTTATTACAACAAAAATGACCAGTACCTACAAGTGTTAACATATTCCCTTTTAAGAAAAATTTTTGAATATGTACAGAATTGGAGCTGCTTAGTAAGGTAACAGCAATGACTGACTGGTGTTCTCTGAGGTTTAAGACCCAAGATTGCTACTGTGGAGCAAGATATTAGCACTACAGCACTCTGTACTCAGTCCAGATTGGTTGCATCATTCAGTACAAGGAGTATTTGGAGATTATGAGACAACATAGTGATTAAATATGTTATTGGGTAGAAGGAGACACAGTCAGCAATGCTGTGCTACTCCCTGGCTGTGGTTTCAGCTCTTGCAGGAGCTACAGCACTTGAACTTCATGTTCCTTGGCATTACTGTAGATCAGGGTTGTTGCCAAAGTTATTTCTCAAAGACATAAGATGATAAGCAGATCAACTTTGCTCCAGCTTCCATCACAATCCTTTCCCAATGTGTGTTTTTAACCTGAACAGATGATCAGCCCACACTGTTCAGTGACTCTGCTTCCTACCTGATTGGTAAGGTAATGGGCAATAGTTCTACGTGGAATCCAAGAACTTCTGACAGCACAAGTAACTTAATACTACAAGGGATCAAAGTAACCCAATCATTAATTTCAGATGTCCTTAGAAAGCTACAGAACAGAACACAAAGCTGGAAGAGAAAACTGTGCCTACTACAAACAATAGGCTGAAATTTAATTTCTTTCACTGCTAACAAGTTTAGGAATTGCCTATTACTTACTGCAGTGTTCTCCATTTGGTGTGCAAAACAGTGCAATGCTGCTCAGAAAACAGCCAAGAGAAGGAAAATTAAGCACCTTGCCTAGGATAACATTTGCTACTGGATTACTGGTCAGTGATGGGAGGGTGTTCTACCCACAATCTGAAGTCAGAATTCAGCCTGGCCAAAACGTTAGTGATTTCTTTGGGCAGAGAGAGCCCTGAAGCGATAGAGAAGTCCTTCAAGTGAAATCAGAATTCTGAGGCTACGGAAATAAGGAACAAAAAGAGCAGCAAGTTCTGAGTATTATTAGGAAAAAGCTTTGGGATCATCTCTGAATTAGGAATGAAATAATTTAATAGAACACTGAAGTCTCAAAATAAAAATGTTCCTAATGCTGCTTTAGGCTTTTTAGAGTGTTGTAGAGTGTTTTGCTGGTTTTCCTCTCACATCATTAGCACTGGTAACAAGGAATTTCACAAGAAGCACCTATAGAGCTGCATTCTATGGAAGTCATACATGCTCATTAACAACTTAAAGGAAGTAGTACACAATCTCATTTGGAAAAACATGAAATATCATTTCCACTTGAAAAACAGAAAACAAGGTAAGTCAAAGAAAAATTTAAGGTTCTGTTACCAAAAAATGCCTATAAATAAAAATAACAAATGGTGAAAACACTCATGTATTTGGCTTTAATCGTATGAAAATTTGGTGTTTGGTACTGAAAAAAAAATTCAGAAGACCCTAAGCTGTTAATTCATAACTTTTAGCCTATGCAACATTCCAGAACATTAATAAAAAGTGGCTGTAAGAAAGGCCTTGTCAGTTCTCAGAATGAACTTGGGGTAGACACAACCCCAATATACTTCTTATTATGAGGCACAGCCACAGGTACACTATTTTCTATCTTTATTCTGGATTTAAAATATGCACATTAAAAATCAATTACCTTCTATATTCTAAGAGAATAGGGAATTGCATTAGGTGTACCTGAAATTATGTGATCAATAGATTTGCAGCTTAAGACATGCTCATAAACACCAAACTGATTTTCTTGCAGAAAGAACCAGAAGCAACAAGTAGATATTACGTAGGATTTCAATAAAGCACAAAACCTCACAGGAAAAACTCAAATCCTTCCAATCCTGTGCACCAACTAGAGATTTCTGTGGAGAACAAGGGAAATGCAACTGCAGCAAAACATCAATCCAATAATTGCAATCAAACGATTGCTCTAGTTCAGCCTTTCAATTACAATCATGTGATTATCCGTGGGGTTCAAGCCTGTTTGTTTGTGAGGGTTTTTAGAGGTGTCCTATTATGTTCTCCAGACTTAATTAAACACAAGGCAAAATGTGAAGGATGGGAAACTCACAGGATCTAACCATCAATGATAGGCTAATTTAAGCTGAGAACTCAACTCCAAAAGCATGAATCATTGCTACTTAGCTCAAATAGAATTTCCTCCTGAGAACACCCAAAATAAACTGCCAGTTCAAGCCCTTTCACCCTCGAAGTCAATCAAATGAATTTTATAAATACACCCTGCATGGTAAAAATGAGTAAAAGTAAATAATTACATTAAATTAATGTTAGACATTTCAGTTATCCCTCTGTGTTTCTAACAGAAAAGTTTGTCTTACATTTGGTTTGGACCTTGAAGCTTGTTTAAAGCAAGAGCAAAGGAAGGGAAAAGGACTTTTTCATCTTTCAAGGAATTTTCTGTGAAAGGGATGCGACTTGGTACAGCATGTCATGACTGTCCCACTCACTGTAACTAGCTTCTTTGTTTTAGAAACAATGAATTAACCACCAGCTGCTGCTTCCACCCACAACACACACACGTGGATGGAATAAGTCTCTATGTACCAGAGCAAAACACCTCACTTTTTTTTTTTGAGGCTCATTTGAAAGGATAAAAGATGCTTCCAGAAAAAAATAGATATTTTTGCTTCCTTTCTAATGAAATGTAAAATTGATTCTAAACTATTTTACTTGAACAATTACACAGAATTTTATTTGGCTCAAATCTAAGCTTAAGGCCTCTGGAAAAAAAACTAGCATCTTGCACAAAAATCAAAGGAACTGGAAGCTTTGTATTCATTATGCTTCAGAAAACCAACAATATAATTCTAACTTCTTTGTTGTTGTTGGGGTTTTTTTTGCCAAGAGGTATTTTATGTTGATAGCTTTATGTAAAACAGTAAATGGTTTTGTATTTCTATTTTATTACTGAGAGCTTTCTAAAGTATTATGGGAGAACAGTAACAAAATTAGTGCTCCTTGTAACGTGGCACTGGCTCTTATGTCATGTTGGAGATGACTGCACTGACAAACCAGCTGAACAGGATCTTGTGAAGTTACTACATTAATAAAACTACAGGAAATAAGATGAGAAAAGGCTAAGAGGTGCACTACAAAATAACATACTGCAGAAGATGTAAAAGGAAGTTACTTGAGAGATGTATGTAACACAGCTGGAAGAAAAATATACAAAACTGGGTAGAAACAGAGCAAGGTAGGTCTGAGCTGCCAAATGGCTTTGGGCACCTTTGTGTCCAGGTCCTCTGTGTATGTGAAATCCAAGCAACTTCTCCAACAGTGACTTATTTGATTTGTCCATCATTATCTAATGCCAACTTTGTAGTTAGGCTGTGGCTCCAAATACACTGTGCTCCTACCAGTCCTGAGAATGGAGCTCCTGCACTTTCCAGTTCTCAGGATTATCAGCACCATGTTCACTTCCCAGTGCTGCTCTGATCCACAACAACTCATTATGAGCCCTGATGACTGTTTGTTTACCAAGGCTCTGCTGGAGCATGGCAGCACTAGCCTTGCTGTGCTTCTCTTGCTCATCACAGAAAACTCACAGCACAGCCTGTGGGGTCTGCTGGGCCCTCCTGACACAACAATTATTCTTCAACATCTATATTGTAGCACTACCTTATGCCACCAGAACCTTATAATGGACCTGCACTGAAAAACTAATTGATCTGTGTCTTAAAATACATAGCACAGCATTCAGCAGCCTTTGAATCTAAAATCACATCATAGAGAGAACACAGCACTCTATTAATTCTTAATCCAAAATGAAAGAGACTTGTTCCGTGCTAGAAAAGCACAGGTGCTTTCTAAAGGGGGAAGATATGATTAATAGAGCTAGTGGGCTTTTCCCTGATACCATAAATAAAACATACATCAGAGTAGTGACTTCAGTGAAAACAAAAAGCCAACGGCAACAAGCACCAGGAGTTTAGTGTGTTCAGCCTGGCATGCAGGTTTCTTAGATCTCTGCCAGCATCAAGAGACTGGTGCAGTGAAGATGTAAACATTTCCGTGAGATAAAGCATTTTATCAATGCTATGAGAAGCCAACATTAAAGAGAGAACATGAGGTAGAGACACGACAAGTCATAGTTTAGTTAGGTTTGTATAAAGACATTCAGGGATGATGAAAAAAACAATGATTTTAACACGGGATGTCAGCTGAGACTGATACCTGCTCCGGTGCAAAAAGTACTTCTGGGATTCCTGACAGATAGTTGGTAGGTAGACATGGATGCCCAGAACGACAGTAACAAACAAGGTTGACAGTGTTTCATAGCCATCTCTGATTGTCTTTCATCCTGCTATGCTTGTACTCAAGGCTCAAAATGAAAGGGTTTTGTCTCTCTAATCTGACCAGTGCTTCAATGGCAAAGGCAATGGCTTTTGTCTTTGTGGATGTAAATTGGCAGACACGTGTGGCAAACGAGTCATTCCAGGCTCAAACATCAATGCCCACAGCCCATTTCCTACACTGATCAGTCCTGGGTGGAGTCAAAAGTAACTGCCAGATGCAATCAGACTTAGTAACCAATATCAGAGGTGAGAAGCAAACCAGTTTGTATTTATTTTACTAGTTTTGTTTCCTGGATTAAGGCTTATAGAAAAGATCTTTCTCTCAATCATGCATTAAGCAGCTAATTGTACCAATACTGAGAGTGTTTACACAGTCAATGAGTTAGAAAAAAGTAGAATTCAAGAACATAATCATGTTTCATCCTCTGAAAAGGAAGTATCAAACACCGAAATGGTATAAATTTATTCCCAAGTTCCAGAAGTGACAGAGTAGTTACAAATATAAACACTCCAGGCCAGGATAGATTTTCTACCTATTTTTATTAAAACAAGGAGTGTATACACACTGTACTCCAGAATAGCAAAACACACACGACACAAGTTTAGAACTCACAGGTCAGTGCTTCACTATGACCCACCAAATGATCAGTCAGTGAAGAGAGCTGATGAATGGGTACTGAGAGTACCTCTTAAAGAAAGACTCCTCCAATTGCTGCAAAAATTGTCTTAGAGTCTTGCACAAGAGGAGGGATTTTTATTTGAACATGACCAAAACCCCCACAAAACTAAGTCAAAGGGAAAATCAAGTTTTGGATCAATTTGGGGTAGACACAACCCCAATATATTGTGGTTTAAAGTTTCCCTTCAAACCCCAATCTATTGGGGTTTCAAGTTTCCCTTTAAACATAAAAAAACCTCTCTTGAATATTATCAATGTTTCTACTCTCAACCATGGTAACATATTGTGCTGCTTTTGACTGAGATACAGATAACTTTTTTTCTATAGTGTTTTGCATTTGTGCTGGAAACTGTTGATATTTTGTTATCACTGAGCAGCACTTGCACAAAGCCAAGGCCTTTCTGCTCCTCACCCCAACAGTGAGTGGGCTGGGGCTACACAACGAGTTGTGAGGGGACACAATCAGGACAGCTGACCCCAAGTGGCCCAAGGGATATTCCAGACCATATGGCATCATGCTCAGCATATAGAATTGGGAGAAGGAGAAGGAGGGGGAATTCAGAGTGGTGGCATTTGTCTTCCCAGTTAGCTGTTATGTGTGATGGAGCCCTGGTCTCCTGGGGATGCTGAACACCTGGTGCCAGTGGGAAGCAGTGAATGAATTCCTTGTTTTGCTTTGCTTACATGTGCAGCTTTTGCTTTACTTAGTAAACTGCCTTTATCACAACCTACGAATTTTCTCACTTTTCCCCTTCTGATTCTCTCCCCATCCCACCAGGAGGAGTGAGGGATCAGCTCTGTGGGGCTGAGTTGCCAACTGGGGTAAAACCAAAACACATATGCAGTCCCTACCCTCTGGCCATTCTTTCCTTATCATCTTCCCCTTGTAGCTGATAACAAATATAGTGTATAATTGGACTCTGGTTTTGTGTAAATTAGTTAAGCAGTGGCCAGCAGATGAGTCAGTCAGTGCTTTTAACTCTTTGCACTCTGTCAAACTGTGCAAAGCTTCTCAACTAACAATGAAAAAAATAGGTCATACTGGGGGGAGGAAAAAAACTCAAAACAAACCAAAAACCTGGAGAGTGCTAAAAAGGAGCATCAGTAACCAACTAAAATTTAAGGGTGTCCAAGATCGTAATCCAAGTGTCATGTACATTCATCACTTGCATAACAATCAGACATGAAATTCTTGTCATCCTAGGAATAAGGAGAAAATAAGATGTTGCAACTATTTTTTGC
>NW_008664235.1:50996-65579 GCF_000695815.1 Acanthisitta chloris | reverse complement strand
GATCCCTTCAGCATGGAAGATGTGGCATGGGTGGAGATTGACAGTCACAAGGATAGGGATGTTGAAGGCACATGGAGCAAACCACAAGTTTTACTCATCACAGTGAGGAAATTAAACAATAAAATGAAGATATGTCCAGTTTATTTCAGAGGAAACCACAGAGTTCCTGGGCTAAAAAAAAAACCCCAAGAGCAGAAGACAAGGCTGCTAGAATCTGCAAGAACCCACATTGATTGCTTTCCAACTCGCATTTATCTCACACAGTTTTCCCTAGAATATCCATAAAAAAAAATAACTAAGCTCTTGTTATTTAGGCAGTTTCTATTACTGGAAAAATTATGAAATAAAGTGACACTTATGACACCAAAGACTGGGATATCACCTGGCAAATTAATATCCATCAAATAAAGGTTACAGGTTCCAACTGGAGTCTGGCAAGGTCCTGTTACACTTTAATCATGCTCTAATAAGCTTTCACACATTGAGAGACAGTTCAAATGTGAATTTGCACTGGTTTTCTAAGTACATTTAGAATTAGTTATAAAGTACATTCCTGTCAGGCTGCTCTGCCTTGATTCCCAGCAATATAAAGATGTTGAAGTCCTCAAAAGAGCAAGGTAATTTTCAAAGTAACAGCTACAGGAACTTGGACAGGAAAAGGTCTTGCTAATGGGCTTTGCCTCCTTCAGTCTAGCTGCAAACCATGCAAAGTGACAAATATGCAAGAGTCAACTGGAAGCCTTCCTGCTTTCACAATTATATTTACTGTACTGTGAGGTTTTAGATACTTTTCTGACTAGCATCTATCTGTACATTACTTGTTCACCAGTAACTGTTGCCATCTGGTAGCTATGTGAATTAAATCATAATATTTCTTCTTGAAACAGCATCTACAAGCTTTCTTGGATATTGGTGCTACAAGAATTAGTGATGCTTCAGAGTTGCGCCCTTCTACAATATCTCACCATTTCTGTTGGAGGGTGGGTCAGGGTATTTCATCTGTGTGTTTTCCTTTGTTGGGTTTTGTGGTGTGATATGGAGGTTTTTTTAAAAGAGAATTTGAAAGATTTGTTCCTATATTGAGATGTGATTCAGCAGCATTGTGAGAAGCTTTTCAACAAGTGAGTTAGAATTCTTCCATCCTTTTTTAGCAGAAGAAAGAGGCTGTGTGGGAAGGCATGAGGAAAGTGTGGGAGTTCAGAGAACGTTCATTATGTAACTCAGCAGGGAAGAGAAATTCAAGAAGCCAGGGAGAAGCCAGCAGAGTGAGCAGTCCAGTCAGCACTATGTCAGAGTAAGCTACTGCATCTTCAGAGGCTCCAATTTATGTGTCCTCCCTCTCCTTCTTAACAAAGCTGCCACTTCCTCAGATTCAAAGCCAAAAGGGATCCTTACAAATCCTTAAGCCACCACTGGAAAGGTCACACTGGCCAAACATGAGAAGTACAAAATCATCTTGAATATCTTGCATTCATCTTTGAAAGTACCGTCTGCTCCTCCAGGCTGGCTCTTCAACTTGAGCTCATTTTAGCTGGATATGCATTTACTGCAGCTCCAGGAAATGAAAAAATCTGGATACCATTTTGAATACAGCAACCGGTTTTATAATCATAACTGCCTTAATTATAGCACTGTACAGTAAAACTGGAATGTGTAAGGAATCCTCAGCAAGTCAGAAGCTGTGCCAAGCGAAAATTGAAATGTTACCTAACTTCACACAGAGGAAGGAAGTTTGTTTCTGCAGGAAGATTCACAGTGAACCCAGCAAAATTCCTGAATTAACAGGAAAAGCATTAGCAATTGTTCTGGTTGAATCCAGTAGCCTATGGTTGCTCAGCTATTAAGTATTCTACACTTGTGCACATCAAAGACTATTGTGATAAAAAAGAATGAAGCAAATGAAACATAATTGTCTCTTGAACCACAATGTGCAGTGAAAACACAGTGCATTTTACAGCTGGAGTAATATACTTCCTCAAAATTAAATATTCTTGATTGCCTACAGAAGAAATTAACTTGCAGAAAAACAGGCAGAATAGATCACAGAAAAAGAACAGAATTTTCTCAGTAATTATGGGTTGTAATCCTGGAGGTCTTCCACCCACTAAAACTTTCCAGTTATCACAGGCATGTTTGCATGTCACTTCTGTGACTTGATCGGGGGGAAAAGTGAAAAACACAAAAACAAACCTAAATATTTTTTTGCCCCATATTGAAAATGTAAACCACAATTCCAAAGAAACAGCTAACATGTTAAAATATAATGTCAGTGTCTGTTTTCTGGAGCATCTCTGCTAAAAACACCCTTGACAAAGTTTTCCTCCTTATGACTGTTTAGCTCACACTCAACAAATCACCTCAGAAATATCACAAAGCAAAGTCTACCCACCTTTATAAGTCACTATTTTCTGTTAACTTCACCACATTGCTGCAGAAAAGCACCAGCAGCTTTTGCATGCACAGAAAATTCCTGACACTTTGCTTTTTCGTATTTGAGTTGCTCCAATTAGACACAATTAGATGCATGTCATAAGGTACTGTTAATATGTCATCACCAAAATTGCACAACAGGGAAATTTCAAGATTGGCAACATGAGCTCAAGTGTGACATTTCACATTCAATGGGAATATATTTTCTATTTTAGCTAAAATGGAACCATCCTGTCTATGCATTTAGATTTAAACAGCAAAAATGGACTTTCGTGAATAACTACTCTTTCCTGTGTTCACCCCAATGTATCTTACTTTCTTCTGTCTGTACTTTTTCGTATCTTGAGTTTTGACCTCCTTTCTATTCATTCACATTCAGGCCCTCAACCCACTCCCACTTTCCCCTTCCCCTGACTTCTTCCTTATGTCTTTCTGTGGGTTCTCCTCCCTCTTCACCACTTAAACACATTTTCCCACCTATCTCACACACACACACAGACACACACACACTGAGATGCACACAACAAAGAGGGAGCTGCCTCTTCCTACATTTTGCAAAAGCAGATTCACATGCTGCATCATCATTCATGTTTTTCTGACAGCTTCCAGAGTGTCACAAAACACATTACAGGAATAATCAGCATTTTGTATTTCTGCCACTGAGTTTCACAGTCTCTGCTGTTCTTACAGCTCCTAACAGATGTACATTAGCACTAGGACTGTTTATTTGCCCTCTGGCAAATTGTGAAGACTCAGCTGTAGCAGACCATGATTGATTTTGGTGTGATACAGTGCACTATGGCTGATGACACTGACGTGTTAGCTAAGTTCTTCCCACCAGGGTTTCTGCCTTCCGTAGATCTTTATATAGAAACTATTCCATTAGCAGTGCAAATGAGATCTCACTGGACAACAGTTAGAGCAAAGACCAACTCTGTACAAGAAAACCATGATCCAGCACATAACTTCCAAGTAAGCTGCACACAATTATTTCATTAACTGTAGAAAAGTCAAAAGTTTTGTTCATATATTCTGCTAGCTCTAAAGAAAAGTTTTGTTTAGAGAGCACTAAAACTCTACCAAACAGTCAAGTTTAAAGAGAGCTCATCTTTAAAGGAACCCCCCAAAAAAGCAATAAACCAAATTAAAAACCAATCCAACACACCCCAAAATGCACACAACCAATGCTAGTAGCATGGACTAAAATCCTCCACTAAACCATGTAACTGTCATTTCCCTTTGTCCTCCTCTTGGACCAAAAAAAACCCAGAACAAAGTTATTGCCTATTTTGGTTGAGAGCAAATTGCATTCAGTAAATGATTTTCTGTTGGAGTTGCAGCATACAGAACACAACACTTAACAGAAAACTTAATCACATTGCTAAAACAAACAATAGTTATGAGAAGCAAAATACCCTGAAATGGAACAATTCACTTTCAGCACTTAAAAGCAGAGAAAACATGGAAGAAAACACAGATGAATACTGGAACAGAGAATGGCTGCAATAGCTCTGCTTCCTTTCAGGAGATCAAACTCCACAGTTAGAACACTCTTAGCAACTGGGAGCTAAATCTGGCTTTTCTTCCTTTGCCTGCTTAATTGCAAAGATTTCAATCAACATTTCTCACACAGGCAATCAGGTTCTGGAATATGCTGAACTGACCTCATAACGTCAGGCTCTGGGGTGTGCTGATGGTACACTCTTGTCTGGAACAGCAAACTACTGCTCCACTTGGTATTAAAATAGCTACATAGTCATGGAATAAAACACCAGGTATGATTTTTTCTGATGGCTCGGACAGTCATCTGGGAATCGGTGGATTGTAGTTGTCAATAAGGGTTTGTTTATGCCAAGGAGAAATGATTTAACAGGAAAGAATAAGAGCAAGAACACCATCTAGCATGGAGGTCACAAAAGTGGCATAAACAGAAGAGATTAACAGCTCAAATTTGTTGGCGCAGAAAAAGAACTGAAGGACAGTTCTCATGTTTTAAAGGATTGCCCTAGCCCATGAGTGATAAGAGAAATCCCCAAAGCCCAAGCCAGCAATTCTGGCCATTTCCCTGGAGAATAGTTGAAAAACAATGGGAAGACAGGGACAGAGTGCTACATGCTGTGATTCATAGTACCTCCATTAGAATATTCCTGGGTTTTCAGGTCTATTGGCTTCCCAGACACAGCTATATGTATATATGAAAAGCACACATGACAAGACATCCAATGCACTGTGCTCCTAGATGACTTTTCATACTCCCCTTTAGAGAATGGGCTCATCTTTTACGTACTGGAAATGAGAATGGAAGTTTATGAGTTCAACTTCTGATTAAGAGAAATATGTGCCATCTCTAATTAGACATTATTCACTATTTTAACACCTCTACAAAAGCAAATGATCTTCAATTGCACTATCATGGACTAATAATCATTGAACAGGAATTTTGTGGCCTGACAAAGCCTTGCTGGGCAAAGAATTTCACTTCACCTCACTGGGAAAAGGAATTTCCCTTCTCCTTCCCATCTAGGATCTGCCCTGCAAAATCTAAAATGGCAAAGGAGTAACTTTTCCTGGAGCTACAGCAAACAGTGCCTGCTGGAAGAACCACATAGCTTCGTTTGAGAATAAAAACCTAAATTTAACACACTTGTCATTCTGGCAAAGAGAAATCTGTACATAAACAAAAAATAGAAAGGTACATGTGTCTGAGATGAGAGGCACAAAGCTTGTATTGACAGAGACATTATGTACATAATTTCTTTTGACGTCAACAGAGTTAAATGTCTAAACGTTAGAGTACTATTCACTTTAACAGTCAAACTCAGCTCTCAAATACAAGGAAGAACAGACTGGTCTTAAACAAGCACATGCACAGAGTACAGAGAGCACAATTTGTTGGGTTTAGACTGTTTGGATAAAATTCTCTTCTTCAGAAGGGAAAAAAATACACCAAACAACTTCTGCTGTACCTCAGTATCCAACTGCTCTTCAGTTAACTGAGTCTTCACTTTCCCAAAAGAGCAATACAGATAATTGCTTTCTGCTGTTATTAATACATAAGGATTTGTTCACAACTATTTAGGTTTGTAGATACATTTTGTGGTTTGCCACTGAATTGCTACAATCTAAGCGAAGATCCAAAATCAGCTTATCTAGTCAAATGTCGGGCAGAAATGGATTCCTAGCAAACTAATGACTGCTTCTACTTCTGCCTGCAACTATTTACACTTTAGATTGTTTTTCTCAAAATTCATTCCAGAGTGCCTGACCATTCTTATTCAATTGCATTCAGAGAGATTCGACAGCTAAGTTCAATACAAAATTGTCTGCCCAGTGAAAGATTTTGTTCCTGAGCCGCTTGGACTGATGTACATAAATATTTTCACTGAAGCAGAATTAGACTTCACCGGAAAGATGGTTTAACCTATCAAGACTCTTGAGCATGGACAGCTTACTTGTGGATGAACTCTCAAAACTACCTGGTGAATGCAAGATGATTTTTAATTTTCTGAAGTTTATTTCTAAACAGCACCACTCCCCTACCCCCCATTCTGCCTTCTATAGTATTTTCCACCCAGGGACCAAGAAACTGTTTACCAGTAAAGAATATTTTTATCCTTTTGGTGTGTGTGTTTGTATTTTAAGAAGAAGCCTACATAGATGCACAGCAAAGCACAGAAAACTCAAACTTATTTTATTAGCAAAGAACTGAAACACTCAGACCTATTAAGACTTAGAAGCACAGTGGCTCACAGGCACCACCAAAGACCATTAAGAATAGTGTCCAGGGAGTCCTGAAACCATTAAGAGTGCGATTCACAACACCTATTTTTAAGCCAACTAGGTTTGGTGCCTGAAGATGATTTTCATCAGTGAATAGACAAGTGACTGTATTTAGCCTTTAGTGCATACTCAGAAGCAACTGGTTGCTGCCAGTGTTTGTAACACTTAACATATATTCTCTGCTCTGACCAGTAAATAAGGAAATCCTCATCCTTGATCTCTGAAACACAAACCATCTGAACAGGCACAGCAGATAACATAGCAGTGACTGCTCCTGCAGGAAGGGAAAGGTCATTCTTTGCTAGTAACTTAGCCAAAACATCAAAGACTCAGATTAAACCCTTAGATTAAGACAATTCATAGTTCTATCTGTGATCCACCTGAAAAAATTCCTAATCACAGGAAGATCATAATCAAAAGCTGAGCAAGTGACTGAGCAACAAAGAACTGGTGACAGCCACAAGATACTCCTGCATTCCATATCTTATATAAATAAATAAAACCACAAGACACAACGTTTACATCCCTATATAAGAAAACTGTCCTGCAATCTCAAACAAAAAGCCTATTACACAAAAACACTGCAATTCAACAACAATTTCCTGTTGCTGCAGATTTCACCCAGTCTTTTAGACAAAGAGTGGACAGAAGTTCTCAAATCCTAGTTTTCCTTTAACTATCAGTGGACAAGAAAAAAATAAGTATTACAGAAAAATAATTACAGGATTTGTTAATCCACCTTTTAAAGCTAAGTAATGCAGTGGTTTCAGTGACACTCATAGCACCAATCATTCATATTGAGCATAAAAGTAGCAGAAACTCTGCTAGCCAGAAAACTAACTTTGTGCTTTTCTAGTGCAATAATTCATTGTCTTATGAAGGACTACACAATGTCCCTTCTTGAGCATTTAATAAGTACATTAAATGTGTGAAGTGTCAAAAATAGCACTTTAAGTCTACTTGCTGCTTGTAATGTACTTATAAACTTAATTATCTCTGTGGACACTAGACACTAGTGACAGAATGAAACCTGTCAAGAATTGTTAAAACCCTCAAACCTCTGTTAATCTTAAAACACAGGACTAGGAATCAGCCACAAAATCATCTTTCAAGAGCGAAACTTCTAACAGTAAGCAGCAATTTACTAGTTTCATAGAACAGTTGTGCTAAGAACAGCAGCCTCCCATGAAAGGCAGAACAGCTTTCCTGTTACCTTATTATTCCTCTGGTAATAGAGCTGGAAAATAATAATTACCTTGGGCCATTTGCATACAACCCACAATTAACAGAAATATGACTGCTTAGTAGCAGTAAAAAAAAAAAAAAAAAAAAAAAAAAAAAAGGAAAAACCTAAGAGTGAGGTACATGATGAAGGACAAGAAAAGCACACAAATAGAGGGTCTGAAAATTTAGCCTAACTCAGGCTCTCCAGAACAGAGAACATCCACACACAGAACACAGTAAAGTATCAGAATACAGAAAAAGAAGTGGAATTTAGGGACAAATCATTTACAGAAACATGTCTCAATTTCCATCACTAAAACAATTTCATAGGAGACCCTTATTATATATTTTCCATCAGAGCACAAATGTTTATCTAACCAAAGATACATCAGGATTCTTTGATCAAGTACAAAAGATCTTTCTACTCCAAAAGTCAGTTCACAGGGACACTCATCAGTGAGCTCAAAGTACAACTAGTATTCATCTCTGAACAGTTTCAGGAGGTCACTTGCAAATAGGAGGTTTAATGTTTCTGCACAAATGCTACAATATCAGCACAACATTTGTTTTGAAGATCTCAAACTGAGAAGCCTTCTTGTGTTAAATCATTGTCTAACTAGTATTGCCCAACAGTTGGCACTGAACAATTAAAGCAAAATGTCAACACCTCTAATTCCTTGCAATGTGTACCATGGCTTTAATTATGTTGCTGATTCTTCTTACCTTCTTTGAGAAGATGAAGGGGAAAACATTCAAAGGAAGAAAACAAATGGCAAATCATTTATTTGTGACCAAGTTTCAGCACAGACTCACTAAACTAACTGCAATACTTGCAAGTTAGGTTATTAATGTGTTGCAGTTTTTTCTTCCTCTACTTCACCTTCCACAGCTAACCAAACTTTTGTACTCTTTAGGTGCTGAAATAGCCTTTATCAATGTACCTCCTAATAAGTCACCAAGTTAACAGCTCTTCTCAAGGACAATAATTAGAAATACAGAATAATGAACAAAGGGAACAGGAAAAATACAGACTGCAATGACAATGATATGTCTCAAACAGCAATTTTTCATCAATATCTATTTTTCATGCAGTAATTATAATGCTAATCTGTTCTTCTGTGACAAAGGCACCTCCACATTATTAATGACGACTAATATCTGCAATATTAATTTTAAATAAATAATTCATGCAATAATTTATATACTAATAATGTAATTAGACCAAGGTTATGATCTCTGAATAGGAGATCAGTGCTTCGGTTCA
Organism: Acanthisitta chloris; assembly: GCF_000695815.1. NCBI lineage: Eukaryota > Metazoa > Chordata > Aves > Passeriformes > Acanthisittidae > Acanthisitta > Acanthisitta chloris. Next base: position 56,881 of record NW_008664235.1, on the reverse strand, counting down.
TGTTGGTATCTACTTTCCTCTGACACAATGTTTCTGGAGGCTTAATTAAAGCCTGCAGCATGTTTCAGCCTTTATTCATTATATAAATATTCTACTCCCTCTCTAGACTATTCTTCCTCGCTGCCCAAAAGAACTACATTTAACTTGATGGCTGCACAATTAGTGAGTCCAGTAGAGGTGCAGGTGCGTGGCAGAGTTCTGCAGGAGGAAAATAGCTGCTGGGTCCTGTGAACAGCAAACTGGGTTTTTTTAAAAAGTCCTCATCTTGCGTAGTATATCTGTTTTAGAAGACTTTTATTGACTACAGGCTTACTGCAAAGCTATGCAAGGCACAGATAACGAGTTTCAAATCAGACAAGCATCAACAGACACTGTAGGAACCAGTGACATTATACCTAAAGTAACTCCCCTGACTTGAAGAACCCTCTCAGCACTGAGATATCACCTGACCAAGATGCCACTTCACCCTGTGCATTGCCAGGACAGTACCTGAGTTGACAACACAGCAAAGTGCTGCTTTTTTTCCTCTCTAAGCTCAAGATGGTTGGCAATGGTCACACAGGTCTCTGCACAAAACATCTATGTAGCTCCCAACTACATAGAGGCCAAACAGCGTAAGTTAAACTAAATTAGGGGGGAGAAGAAAGTTCTGTGTTTTCCTGCTTGGAAAATACCTCTTGGCTTCTAAAATGCAGGGGTGAAGAGCAAAGGACATGCAAAAAACCCACAACTGAGCCTCTAATTACCTTTTCTTAGAAAAGCTCTGTAGATCCTTCCCTACTCAATACCATTAACTAATTCTTGTCTTATGGACAAACCACATTATCTGTTTAATTAAGTCTGATTAAGTTTGGACATGAGCAGCAGTGTACTGAAATGTTTTCTCAGTGGCCCATAATGGTTGTACTGCTGTTCATTCCCAGACTAGATTCCATATCATATGGCACTGCTATTCATCAGGAATCATCTATGCAACTCAACTGCAATGAGTATAAATGAGAGGGGAAAGCACTGCACTGTTATCCATCCTCATCTGTGCATCATCCATATGCTTACTGGATAAGTCTTGGCTGATTATTCTCCTCCTGCTTCCCATCAACAGGAACCAGATAATGCATCTGCTTTTCACCCCATGGACTGACTGTGGAAAAAACTACTCTTGATTGGCTGAGAGTATCCCATTGCACTGGAATAATGCAGTCATTTAGATGACTCTGAAAACATGCTTTCTATTGCAGAGCTCCAATTTCCTAGCAGAAATGTCTTAAATGTATTAGTAGTATGATGTTCAAGACTGCTTGGCACAGATTTTGCCTTCTTTCCACAACTCTATTATAAGTATTTATGATGGACATTTGAAAGATATTTCATCTTAACAAACAGTGAATTCTAAATAGTAAAGCCAAAAGATATTCAGGACTGCTGCATCTCATTTGGGATTAAAGGACAATTTTGCAGCAGTAGCACGACCAAGGCTTATAGGGATTTTTTTCAGGTTGGAGCCCTGAGTAAGAGAACTACTGAGTCACTTTGAGTTGTTCATGCGAACTCCATTCATTTTCCAAGACATGCCATGTCTTCTTGGCAAAGATAACCCTTCTGGTCTAGCAGCCTCTGTGACCACTGCTGCTCAGAGGAACATCCTGATGTTTCCCATCTTCTCAATGTCACCACTGTCTCAGTCCCAAACCCACTTGCCAAAACAACTGGCCATGACAGACTTGCAACTACACCTAGAAAATCTGAAAACTCTTAACTGCTGCACAGTTTACACTACAGTTTATTATATTTTGCTAGATTTAAGGGTTATTGATGTATTAGAAACCACAACATAGATCACTGTGTTCCTTTACTGCAATCATTATGCCATTTATTAACAACTCCTGCTAACACCACTGTATCTTTGAGGCTGATGGTAAGACGTTCTCTCATGAGCAGCAAGCAGAAGACAGTTCTGCTAAGCCTTTCTGCAAACACATACATCATGTTACTGCCTTGAAAATAATGTTTCCACAAACACTTTCATTTGTCATGATACAGTAGTCTTACATGGAATTCCTGCAGCATGAAAATCCAATTAGGCACTTAAGAATTCATCCTTTTATTTCACATTGTCAGATTAAAGGGGAATAGTATATTTACATCCTGACTTGGGCTGAAAAATACACTACTTGAACTGTTAGACAGCACGTGCAGTAAAGGAGTTGTTGCACTACAGAATTTTTGTATGCAAGGGATTAACATTAGCAGGGTCTTCAACCCCCTCTCCTGCTTTGAAAGCAGAGCCTGTAAACCTGAACCCCACAGTACTGGTACAGCTCAAACACCTGAAACTGCCTAGGAAAAAACCTTCCTGAGAAGGCCTAACCTTCACTTGCTTTACTGCTTTAATCTGTTTTAATAGCCTGGCTGTTGTTACACTCCAAAGGGAGCACAAGTGATTTTTAGGAGTCAATTAACAGGTATGTTACTTCTAGCAAAACCCATAAGATTGGGAAAGCTTTAGTTTGACCAACCATACATACAGAGAAGGCAGTTGGTTAGTTTGCATAACTGAGTCCTTCTTAACATAAAATGATTCAGTAGCTTCTTATTTGTGAAAACTGAATTCCCATAATTAGAGAAACTGTTATAATGAGGATAGTCACAATCTGACTCACCTTTTAGGACTAACTCTGGCTAAATGTATTTGAATTATTTTTTTTTACTACACAGGCCAAATACATTTCCTTTTTATTCCACAGGACAATTAAAATCCTTCAGTGACAATTATTCTTTAGTGGGCAACACTGTATTTTAACTCTTCAGATAATCTAAATTTCTGAAAGAAGATTTAAAGTAATTAATCCTCAAACATGATAGAAACATGGGAGTTACAAGATGCTGTAACTAGCAAAGCAGTGTCTAGATAATTTTAATATGGAGGTGGCAATCTCCTGTTTCATAACCAGTGTAGGACAATCCTTATGTGAATCCTTTGCTATAGGTTCATGTGATTGTTTTGATTTTATTTTTATTACCTTACTCAGGTACATTAATGCCAAATTCATTCCTGGATGTTGCAGATAGCAAGAAAATGTTTTTCTCTTGGATAAACTAAAAGGAGAGAAAGTGAAATAACACTTGAGTTTTCCCACTGTATCAGAAAATTATCCAGCAATTTAATTCTGAAAACTTGCTAGGTGAAACAATTCTCTCTCTTCTCCAAATAGTCTTAAGTAAGCACAAATTCCAAGGAGGCACTTAATAAAATGCTTAGTCATTTCCAGTTCATTTTTCATTTATACAGTTAGAAGAAAACTATAATTCCAAGTCTATTATGAAGCTTGAATAGGGAAAATTGTGAATAAAACTGACATGTCAAACATTATAAAGAGTATACAGGGCAAAGTGGAAAAAATCTGGCTACAAAACCCCTGTTGAATGATTGGTTTAGGAACATCTACCTTGTTAGTCCAATTGAAGATACTTTTATACAGCAGTTAGATCTAGAATAGTGAATTATGTAGACTAACTCATTAAAAATGAACCATGCTTGCAGAAAGGTTGTAGAAGTCACTATTTAGTAGGTTTGCAAAGATGGGTATGTACTACCTTCCCACATAAGAAAGCTTTCACTTCAGAAAATATCAGGAAGGAGGGAAAAAAAAAAAAAGGCCAGTTAGGCAACATGACACTCAGGAGTCTAAAGTTACATCATTACTTATTGACAGTGACAAGTGCAACATTAAGGGTAAAATATTACATATTTAAACAGAATGAGTAATTGCTGTACACATCTATTTAACACACATTCAAGAACAAGGTGAACAAGAGGTCTCTTCATTCTAGCTAAGAAGTCTATTAGCCTAATTTACAATTACCCACACGCTAGAAACGAAGCTGTCAGGGCATAAAAATGTCACTGGTGACAGTTTACATTACAACAGTACTCAGATCACAATGGAACTGTTAGCATCAAATTACCATCAACTCCAAGAAACACAAAAGTGCTACAGTTGGAACAACATAAATCAATCTTCCAGCAATTCCAGGTTTTTCCCTAATGTTTTATGAAAGGTCAAATGAAGTCCCACAATGCTAAGCCATTCTGGTTTTTAAAAAGAGTCTGAGAAAAAATTTAAACAATCTCTTGGATTTTAGTGACAACCACACAGTGCACATTGATAGGGCAGTTAGTCTTGCACAGGAAATTACTTACAAAAGTAATTTTAGAACTCAAGTTTACTAGGAAATATTTTGAGAAATAATTTCATTGGCTTAGCCTGCAAAATCTATTGCAATTCTGCCTTTATAGAAAGGCCTCAATCTATCTAAATTAAATATCTATTTATCTAAATGTAGTCTAATCACATTTTCCTGGTCCCCACCTTTCATCATTTGCTTGTTATGGTTATAACTAATGATCACCTTTTCCTTCCTGAAACTAGTGATGCTTTCCTAGGGCCTGTGGCAACTTGTGGTTTTTCCTTCTACATGATACTACTGTAAAATAACATTATAAGCTATGCTTATACTTCACATTAGATTTTGAAGAGAACAAAATCATTCCCTGCTCCCACTCCTATCAAAACTATAATGGAATCCTGTATGAGATCACCTTGCAAAGCTTAAATTACATGTTAGTCAAACCCAGCAGTCAATAAACAATACATTCCACTCCAAGAAGATGACTGTAGTTTATGCCATGCTTACCCTACAAATGATAATAACAGAATGAAGGTAAGCTTAAAAACTGAAAATACTTTGAGCAAGTTTGCTAACAACACATAATCAGTTCCATTCTAAGAGTTCCTGGATGAGAAGGTGGAAGTCAATGCCAGAGTCGACTTTCTAGTAGAAAATTGCCACAAAGACCTAATTTTCCAAGTTAAAGCAAATTGTCCATGCTTTAGCTATAGAATTAGTATAGCTAGTGACCACTACAGCTTGTAAACGAGTCAATTGATACATTTTGGACCAAAGAAGTCATTAAAGAGATGCAGTAATAAGTGTCAAAGAAACAATTACTGTATGGAAGAACAAGGTTTGTGGTGTGGGTACTACAGTTAGTATGTTTTACTCTCTTCAGATAGTCAAAGTTATAGAAGAGCAGTAAAACTTGAAGCATTTTGAGAAAAATTAACCACAGTTAAAGGGTGAAGTGCTTGCTAGTCAGGTAATGGAACAAAGGTAAGGCTAGAAGAGACAGGTTTTATTAATTACCAGCAGTGGAAGGAAACTGTCATAGGAATGGTCCCCACTTGAAACCACAAACACATGCAATGCACCATTTCAACTCCCACAGTTTATATTCTCCCTGGTTGTTGCCGGGTTGTTTTTTTTTTTTGGTTTCTCCTTTACTCAACTGAACTAACTGTCCTTTCACCTTTCTGAAATCAAATAAAAGGTTAAAATGCTTGTTCTCATCTTGGCTCAGCTCTGTGGTGATCTGACACTCTCATAACCCTTAACAGAGTCATTGATCCTGGAAAACTTATCATTTTGGGAAGTCATTAGCATAAAAAGGTATTTATGAAACACCTGCTACCAACTTTGCAATTAACATTTAATTGTTGACTCAGCATTGTAGGAAGCAATACTGTCTCAGCAACTATCTTTGCAGTGACCCAGCCCAAACCACTGAGAAGCTTTAAGGTCCTTTAATATGGATTTTGCTTTAGAAGTCACAAAGAAAAGACTGTTGTAAACAAATATGGATATCGCTTGGGAAGAGGAACAGTCTTCTAGATACTATACAAGGATGAACCTTGACAAATTTAGACAGGTGAGGTACATACCACAGTTATAAGAGCATCCAGTATTCAAGCACCACTGACCATCTTAGTGCACACAAAGAACATTAAGGATTGTTGTGGCACTGCCTCGACTGGATGTAGACAATG
>NW_008664235.1:36131-50969 GCF_000695815.1 Acanthisitta chloris | reverse complement strand
GTCCTCAGCAACAGATGCTTTCCAAGATCTAGAAAGATCTACTACTCTTAAACCAGCTTCTTTGGACACCCTGAATTTATACTGTGCCAGAGAGAGTCTATGGTAGATTCACCTCCCCAGCATGCAGTGATAGGGACTGTGGTTGAGACTACCCCAGAGAGACACAAAATACGGAAAAATCACTTTCACTAGGCCATTGAGCAGTTCCAGGTTTCCTAGAAGCACAGTTGCAGTACTTCTCAGCCAGTCCCTCTTGAATCCTGGTTATTTGTGAGAGGCCCAAGTGACGTGCCAGCTTTTCCTCTCAGACACAGCTACCCATAAACATATTAAGCATATCACCTGTAACTATATTACATTTTAAAACTGTGAATCTGTATTTCTTTCCTGTGAAGAGGTATTTGAACTTAGAAAACTTCATCTCAGTTTTCTGATCATTACCAAATCTGCACCTCTAAATCTCAGCTTAAGGCAGCACAGCGTGAACACATCTGCAGCCAGAGCATGTGACCCACGGAGCACCAGAACATAACTTCAGGAGCAAGCATGACTATAAAGAGAATTAGGAAAGTTGGTTTTTAAAATAGAAAACTGCAATAAAAGCAAATGGATTGAAAGCCTAATGGTGGAATGAGAATTAAGTATTCCAGCCCTGGGCATAAAGATCAAGACAGTAACAGCCCACTAAGCTTCTTTATCTAGAAACAATCACTGCAAAAGCATAGCTAAAATGGGATATTTGTAAGTCAGGCTAGTCACAAGTGCTCTGTAGCACTACCAGCTCTATTCAGGTTGTTCTGACCTAACTGCTATTGACAAAGTACACACAGCTATTTTCCCTTGAGCAATTCCCATCTATTTTTTTATATTCATGGTGCATAGCTCCATTAAATAATTTGTGATTATCACCTGCTTCATGCTGTCTACAAAACACTGCTACTCCACACCTGTCCAAAGCAAAAGTCTAAGCAGAGGGAACAAAAGCCTAAACCTGCACACATGAAAATGCTCTAGGACACCTAACATAAAATTACAGCTCTGCTAGCTTTCACCATTTGCCTCATCCTATGAATTACACCTGCTGCTGCCTGACAACAGAATTTCGAGCATGCAGCTGCTGAGAGAAGTATTAAAATATGGAACAGGGAAAGTTATAATATAAAAACTCTAAAGTCAATAGAGATGTACTGAACCATCAGAATCTGCAAAAGCTGTGCAAGTTTCAAGAAAATATTCCACTTGTTACAGAATTAGTAACATTAGCACAGAATGAGAAACAGAGGCTGATAAAAGATGCACTGCTCTAGCAATGACGACTTGTGCCAAAACAATTACAACTCACATACACAGAAGGGCAGGAGCAAGGCCAGACCTTTACTTTGTTCTTTTAGTCCTCTTGTGCTCCACAATTAAGCTTTAATAGCCATGTGATATTTTTAGCTGTTGCTATTTTTACAAGTAGCACCATTAGCCTGCTAAAAGTGTTGGTATGTAAAATGCAGTTTTGCTTCTACTGCTTAGGGTCGACTCTTCGAATTACTTTAGGAATATGAAGCAATTAACATTAGAGACAAACTTCTATTGGTGTTTTGGGATTTCTTTCCTTACATTTGATCATTTACGGTTATAAAACTAAATATAAACAAACAACTCTGGTCATACCACGTGCTTATTTTTGGTCTTTTCCTTATTGCTTTTCTTCTAGACCTACTTATGTGACGAGGCAGGGCTGTGTGCTGCTTTCACCACGACAAGCAAAAGATCTTCCTTGATCCCCAAGCACTGACAAATGAAAAAGAAGATAACTGGGCCCATAAGCCAATGGTAGAACACAGCACTGTGTCAAGGGATGACGTTCTGCCACATACCTTAACTTATCCGGGAAGCCACAGAAAGGTGCCACATTACTGGCAGCATGAATACCAAACCATTCCCTCAAGACACTGTTTCTCATGGGAAGGTTGTCAGATTCCCAAAGAGCAGGACTGAATTGGAGATGGCAGTTAAAAAATTAAAATTTAAATTGTATCCAGCACATCTAATCTTGACTCAACAGCAGCTGAGTGTCATGTTAAAATGTTCAGAATATTCTAACACATTAGTTCAACTTGTGGTTTGGTTAAGCAGATACACATTTTGAGAGATGATTCAACAAATCTGAAATAGGTGTCCAATATATGCTTTTTACTAGGCAATATGCACCTTATTAACATTTCAGAAGCGTCCAACAAATTCAAGGAGAACCAGAACCTTAAAATAATCACCAGCCCCAAACTGAGATGTATGAGTCCATACATCTACATGTTCTACAAGCTACTGCATCATTAGCACAGGTAGCATACCAGCTGTACTGTATTTTTCCAGGATTTCGGAATTTATCAACAGAGATATCATTTTAGAAATTTAAAACTTTTGACCATTTGTCATATATGCACTTAAGCTCTCCTTATGTATCTTTGTTCCCATCCTCTCCTATAAGCAGAAACACTACTTTTACCAGCTCCAGTTTTGTCCTTTGTGATCTAATTAATATTTAATAAACTTGGGTTTTAATGTAGAAATCCAGCTCAAAAGATTAGGATCTCATTGCTCTTAGCCTGTCCATGGGCAAATAATTTCAGCACTTAGGAGTATAGTACAGATTTCCTCTGCCCAATTACCAGTCTTGCCAAGTTTTGTTTCAAGCTACCATGACAGTTCTAATTAACAGTTTCACACCAAGCCAGGGGCTTGAACAGTTTGATTCACCAGCCAGAGGCCTGGATTCCTGTGAAAGTCTTCTTTTTACAAAGGCTCCAGTTTGGGGTTTGACTAAAACAGAAACCTGAACCTGTTTATAGCAATGCTGCTAACAACTGTGGTATTAGTCACCTCTCTCAATAGAGTCTTTTGCAAGCCACAGCATACTATTAGACCAAAATACTTCTTATTCCCTGAGAACAAGCCTCTATGTGCATTTCCTTCTACTTAACATGGTTATTAGAAACAAAAATTTCCATCTCCTGTCTGTAGAATCATCCATGGTATCACAGTGATATGCCCTGAATTTGTTGCTTCATGTGGCTGCTCTACTTAAGGATATTATTCACAGCCTACAATAATTAATTTCTCCTTTTCATGCATATTGATGGCATAAAACTTTCCATGACCTATTCTGAATTCAAAATTGCACCAGGAATCACTCCTTATATTTCTATAGTTAGCACTTGAAGATATGAAGATCCTTGACGTTTTTGACTGTCAAAATGCACTCAAAGTTCCTGAATTCCACACATTAAAGCACGCAAAGCTTCGATTCTACTTGATGCATAGTGTTTCCATTAACTGAGCCTTCCTTTCTGATTGATTCAAAACACTTGAAGTGCTCATCTTTGTAGAGTTTAAATACGTAATTTTCAAAACCACAATCAATAACAAATGCAAAAGTAGAAATCTATTGCTGCTGAGACACTGTCCAGAATTTTGAGTTGATCCCATCAGCAATGACTCTACTCTGCTGAGACACTGTCCAGAATTTTGAGCTGATCCCATCAGCAAAAGATTTTGTTAGTCAGAGTCATAAGTCAGTGACAGTTCCATAACTAGTGTACAGAATATCTACAAAATTATGTACTTTTAGGGAAAATGTTCAAAGACTGTGTTTGAGTGACATGAGAATGATGTTGACTGCTCTGAAATCCAAACTGCTTTGATACAGCTAAAACATCTTAGAGTTTATTCTTCTCTTCTGAAGGACACTTAAGAGTGGGACAAAGTGATACAGAAGCAGTAGACTACTGCTGAGTTTTTCAAGATAAAGGAAAGGTAAAGGATGTCAGGCATCCTCCAGAAGAAAGATGTTTCCAACCTGACTGATGCATCCAAGAGATCTGCTTTAGTGAAACAATAAAATAATAATAAGAGTCTCTCATTAGGCAAACTATTAGCAAAGAAAAACAAACCTTCAGGGTTTGTTTTGCTTTGTTTAAAAGCTGTTGTGCTATCAAGTTTTTCTACTTCACAGACAGCAAATGCCTGCAGTGTTATGTAAGGGAGACTGTTCTGCAAAAAGGCACCAGGTTGTCATCAATGCAATTGGCAGGGAAGTTGGACAGACTGAACTCCTTCCCCGGAGTTATATTAATCATGCATACTGTATCACACAATTGGGTGTTTGAGGACTCAAGTGTGTTCACAGCATTACATACGCTTTGCTGACTTCCTAACACTTCACTTATTGGCAAGAACACTCAATGAAGTCTTGAATTACCAGCAAATGTTCCTGAAATTTTGTAATTCGCACCTGCACCAGAATCCTGATAGTAGGAGTTACACTCATCCTGGGAAGAACATATCAGCCTGTCACCAGGACCTCTCACCAAAAAAACCCTATTGTTAACTACTGACAATAGTAACAAATTATCACCTAGAAAGGCAGAAGCAAAGATTAACATGCAACAATTATGTTTTCAATGACAGTTTCACAACTAAAAAACAAACTAGCAAAAGTTACCTAACACAACTAGGAACTTGTTTCTATCATTTATTCACCTACGACAAAGTTTAAGACTTGGTTAATTAACATTGATATACTCAAGATATGCCACAGTTGTCATTTTCCAAGTGTTCTTACTGCTAAGAATACAACTGATAAATGCACTAAGCTTGAATAAAAGCTTATGTTATAGGTGTGCAATAATAGCAGAAACACAACTCCTAAACAACTACTATTATTTCAATAAGGGCATAAATCACAGTACTTTAGGAAAATGTCCCTCCAATTTAACAGCAGTAACTATAAACCCTTTTGCTTATCCAGATAACACAGGCTGGAAGGACATTTCTTGTGGAATGGAAGCATTAATGCATTATTACTTTTATATTACAGTTCTTGCTTAGTTCATATGCAAACCTAGCTTGGATGTGTCACCACAAGCTCCAGACCCTTTCTTTCCAAAGTAATTGTATGTGTAAAAATCCCTGTTTTCAGTTCTTTGCAGAGTTTCATCTCCCAGAACAGATTTAAAACAAGACCCTCTGCAGCTCAACTAAAATTAGACATGAAAAGTTATGGAAAGAAAAAATCTTAATGTATATTTCCATAAACTATTGCAATATTCTCCCTGCAATCCCAAATGAAGCATCACAGCTGTACAAGTCAACCAGCTTTCTGCTGGACTGTACAAGAACCTGGAACAATCAGTGCACAGGACAGGACAGAAAGACTGTTCTCCATACTGTTCTCATGGACATCATTCTTGGAAAAGAAAAGGTATAAACACCTCTAATTCTCTAAAAGGATTGAGTCAGCAGCTCTAAAAGGATTGAGTCAGCAGCACCTGTCAAAGGAAACAATGAGTTTTCTCCCACATTCTCCAGAGTTTATTAGCTTTAGGAATTTATTTTTTCCCACTGCAGATGGATGATATTGTAATTAATTATGACAGGCAGAGCAGAAAGGTCAGACAGACCGCTCAGGGGAAGGTAGACTTGTGGAGAAGGAGATAGAGATTAAAAACCAGGGGGAAGTAACAGCCCACCCAGCGAGATCTTCTAAAGCACCCAACTGATCCTGGAATGTGAATCCAGTTTATTTCCCACTAAAACTGATGGAAACAACCTCACTATTCCTCAACTTCTACAACAATAAAACTGGCTTTTACAAAGATGAGCTCAAAGAAGTTTCATTTTAGATTATTTTCCCCTTTTTACAGTTTAATCCAGAAAACTGAAAAAAGTTTGTCCAAATGGACACAGCATGAGAAAACTTCTTTCACTCGAACACATACATGTTCAGGGAAGTTGGTAAGATGTCAGTAAGACCAAACACCCTTACTGCTTTTCCTTATGCTATTCCTCTGCTTTTTTTCTCCCTCCCTGTGTTTGAGAGTACATGTGTTTTTACTTGAAATAACAAAACAAAATCCACACCATTTATATATCACTGTGCAATAAAAACTACAAGAACAATGCAGGAAAGTAAGGCAGAAAATAAAACAATGAATGCAATTAAAAACTAAGAGGGAAACAGAAATAATTTTCAATTAATGGAACAAATTTTTAAATTAGCAGTGGTAATCTACTTTCCACTACTGAGTTTTACATAGGAACCACTTAATCCAATCAATACATTTGCATGCCATTAAAATGAGTTCTAGAAGTCACTAGACAGTTATAAAGTATGTATACTTTAGAACATTAAATGTAGAATACTATTAAGCAAGGTATAAAGGAAACTTGCTCATTTTCCTGAGGTCCCTAAGTCACCAGCACCCCATTCCATTTTCTGAATAATCTGTTCTACCACAGAAAATTCTCCTTAGTCACTCCTATTGCAGCTGCTGTGCTCTGTATAAATTAAAATCCTATCTCTGGAATAAGGAAAAATGACCAACCAACCTTCTAAACAAGGGCCTTAAAAAGGAGTTTGAAGTGGTGTTGCTATTTGTGTACTTTTCCTTTTTTACACGGCTTAAACATTATGAGTTCAGTTTACCAATTAGTGTCAAAAATTAATTAACTCAAGTCTGCCACCTTTCAAAGCAGTCACTCAGCTTAAAGTTTTCAGAGGTAGGTTAGCTTCAGTTCTCAGAAAACACTTGTGCTACTTGATACAAAACACAGAAATATCCCTTTGCCAGAGAGAATTCAAAATTTGTTTAGGATTGCTTGATAAAATGCTTGGCCAGTCCCTTTCCATTCAAGTTATATCAACACATGTCTAGTTTATTTCTGCTAATGAATAACTAAACAATTAGTGGTCAAGTGTACTAAAATGTGAAATAAGAGTGAGGGCAAAATATCCCATGTACACAGCAGGGCAAGGAAATCATGTGTTCCACTGACAGGAGGAGACTGAGGTTTTCTGCCATTAGGGCAAAGCAGCAGAAATCTACTTTAGGTATCTCAATCATATTTGATGTCACCTTGTTTACGCAAAACTGTGTCTTTTGGGTGGACTAACTAGTATTACATTATGTGTGTTATTCTAGATGACCCTGCGAACCATCCTGAGGAGCTTTCTGAACCATTTCTCAAGTGACATATCATTCTGGGGAAAGCAAAGCTGAAATACACCAGAGAATATCAGCTCCAAAACATATATAGTAATTCCCCTTCTGCTCTCAAATCCTTATTCCAAGATGGCTTCAACTCTCCTAACTTCAGAAAAGACAATTCACAATTATTTTCTTACTTTAAGGACCAGGACAAATGCACTTTTGCTTTGTAAGTAATGGCTGGGGCTCCAGAAATGGAGATTTCCATTTTCTTCACAACTTGAATTCCACTAGGAATAGCTCAGTATTTCTTTATGGATACTTGGAAAAAGAAAAGTAATAAAATCCTCTAAACACCGATTCATTTGCAAAAATAGCCTCCCATGGCTCTCATGGGATCACGAGGAGACATCTCTGCTTAAGTAAATAATCTCTACCAACACAGCTGAGCCATTTGCTGCCCATTCTCCCTTTACCACAAATGTCTGCAGATTTATTCACTTTGTGTCAAGCTGACATCAGCTCTGGCTATCTATGCTACTATTTCGAGCCTTTTCTTCCCCCATCCTTGCCTCCCAGTCTTTTATCTTCCATGTATTTATCTTCTTATATTCTTCTGTTGCTATGACAGCAGGAAAATACCACCACTGCCCTAAATTAATATCTGACAATACTAAACCAAGGGTTTGTCACTTCATAATGACTGTGGCCTCTCAGTTATTCTTCCTAAGGAAGATCCAAACACCCAGTTGTAAATTTTATTTTTGAGCATCAATACCAGATTGTGCCCCACAAAAAGAACTAATACACTTGATAAACAAGTCAAGTGAAAGAGAAGTTAACACTGACCCAGACTCTTTCCACTCTACCTACTGAAGAAATAGTGCCTGCATTAAATATTATCTTTTTAAAGCAAACATGAAAATTGCCTATAAATAAGTGACAGGAGAGTAAACTAATCAAGAAATTTCAGAACAAAATTTACCTCCATCGTAACTCTGAGCAGCAAATTCACAAGCAGCAAAGTTTTGTCCCTGGCAATCAAGAAGTTTAGATGTGCACTTCATAATTGAGACACTTCTGCTCAGCCAGGCCTGTGGTGTCTCATTTGTTTGCCTAGAGATTGGACAAATCTTATAAGCTTATTGATCAATAATCTGCACCCAACAGTTTTAACTTGTCATTTAGATGTTCATAGAAGCTTTTACACAACAGAGCTTCACCCATTCCCACAGTGGGGGCTACATATGAATAAACCCCAAATGCAAACCCTCTCCCATGAGATTTGTGAAAAACTAATCAAATTTTGACTCAACCTGAGCAACAGATCTCCACATAGGCAAACATCCAACATCTGGGAACTAGCTATAACCACATACTTTTACATTAAAAATACGTGAGTGTCGCTTAATTAGTCATACAATTTCAGCTTTAAAGTGATCTTTTGTTTAACTTTGTCTGAGTCCCTTTCCTACTGTCAGATAATGGTTCTGTCACATACTTTTATTACTTTGGGAAAAGCAGGATTCAGGTGGGGTGGAGGGGGAACAGTAAGTAGATACAGACTCCCTAATGGCTCAGCTTGTCATTTTTCCCTTGCCTCAGACACATAGTTACAACTGTGACACATTACCAAAAAATTAAATCAAAAATTAAAACTTCAGGGAGCCTGAATGTCTGGTTCCAGTGACACAACACCTAGTCAATATCTATCTTTTCAATTTGCCAGCAGAGCCTGAGTTTTACCTCAGCATTTAATAGTTTCCGTTTGGAATTACATCTGAGTAGAAAAGGCCAAAGCAACAAGGCTGCTTTGTAAAGCACAATTTGCATCTCTGCACCCCCTGATCCACACACAGATCAATTAGACCAGCAGTAAGTCAAATGATTAATGTACTAATATTTCTTTCTTCATTAAAATTCTTCTTGGTTTGGAGAGGCATGAGAAAAAGCTTATGGTACTACAAAAAGGTCAGTGCAGATGCAGATGTAAAAAGGATATTTGATTGCCCAAAGGAAATTTAATCACAGTAAGAGAAACATTAAGAGTTACATGTACATTTCAGTTATGCATTATTGCTTTTGTAAAGTGCTAAAAGCCAAGGCAAGGTACCCAGCTCATTGTTCCTGCTCTTCCCAGAGGAGCTGCAGTTGCACTGGTTAGTGGCAATGACTGCCTGGCCAACTCCACACTTCAGCACAAGGCAATAGGGCAGGGGAACACACAGCTTTATCTCAACTTCTCACACATGTGCATACACAGTGTGAAAATTCTCAGTACATATGTAAAGTAAACATAAAAGTACTAAGTAATCTGAAATTAAAATTTATAGATTGTTAAGTGGTTCAAACGGATGTTATAGATTGACTTCTCTTCTTCCTAATATCTAACCTAAGTTTCCTCTCCTTCAATTTGTAGCTTCTCATCCACCATCACACCCAGATCTTTCTCCTTAGTGCTGCTCTCAATTAATTCCCCACTCAACCTGTAGGTGTGCCTGGGATTGCCATGACCCAGATGTATTACTAGATGAAGTTTACGTAAATGGTAGTAACAGGTATTATTCAAACTTTTCACAGAGAGACTGATTCCTAAGTTTCCTCTCCTTCAATTTGTAGCTTCTCATCCACCATCACACCCAGATCTTTCTCCTTAGTGCTGCTCTCAATTAATTCCCCACTCAACCTGTAGGTGTGCCTGGGATTGCCATGACCCAGATGTATTACTAGATGAAGTTTACGTAAATGGTAGTAACAGGTATTATTCAAACTTTTCACAGAGAGACTGATTTTATAACCCTCCTGGTGGTGTTTAGCTATATACATGGCAAAGATAAAGCCAACAATTGTCTTTTATACCAAAGGCAAGAGAAGTACCAAAAAAAAAAATCAATTAACATATAAAAAAACAGTTAGCAAACACATTAATGGCCACCTTCCTCTGTAAACATTTGAACTACTACCTTCAATTAATTCATGCTTTCTGCATTATGTGCAATTATTTAATAAGCTATTTTGCCATAAAACCTACTAATTCAGCTATACTTCACAGTTCTACTCACTAGCAACAATGTGTGACCTATTAGCCACTGTCAGGAATTTAGCTATCCCAGAGCAATGATGTAGTGGCACACACATCTACACAGGTTGTATTGTTTCTCAACAGCTGAATCAGCCAAGTGTTAATACTGCCTGGTCACACAGACTATGTGGAACTTCCTTTCTGTACAGGCTTGGATGAGTGGTTTTTTTGTCCTTCAGTTTGCCATATGTGACATGCAGCAAACCAATTCATATCTATCTGACTGACACACTAATATCTAGGGATGAAAAGATGACAGAAGAACAAGGTCTCCCTATCCTCTTCACTTAGCTCTTTCCTGGCCATGATGATAAACTGTTATGGAAAAAGGAAGATCAGAGACAGAGGTAGAAAAAGAAAAGTGTTCTGCTCAGCTTAGCCTAACTTACAGCTGACAAATGACTCAACTCACACTGAATCACCTCAAACAAACAGATCAACCAACAAAAAAAAAACAAAAAACAAACAAACAAAACCCCACAACCCCCCCACTAAACATTAGTCCTGTGCCACAATAAAATGTGGTTGCTTTCCCCACACCCTGTATAACTACATTTGTCACTTGCGGTAATTACTTAAGGGCAGAAGGTTTTCCTTTCGTAAATGTAGACATTTGGTAAAGTACAAAGCAATATTTCAACTAAAATTTCTAAATCAACATTTACATGCACACACACTTTTACCTTCAAATACCCGAAACATATTGAACCAAACAAATACATTGTTTTCTATAGTTATATCACATGACTTAAAAATTAGGTCTGTACATACCTTTAAATGTACATTTTTAGCTATAGAGTGCCAAAGTTCTAGGGTTTTGCCTAAGTATCACACATTCAACTCATGCAAGTAAGAGGGACATCTCCCACAATTACATGAAATTAAGAATATCACTTGGCGTTATAGAGCAATAGACCTCAATGGACTTCATTTTTTTTTTTTGGGTGTATTAAACAGTTATGACTTTGACCTGCAGCAAACAGGCACCTTCTGATAGGGTTTATCTCATTAACTTGCTCATTTGGGAGTGTTAGGATTTTAAAGTTACAGGAAATGTGCTACTTCCAGTAAGAATCACTGGAAAAGTTGGTTCCTTTTCCATCAAAACTTTTCCTCTGGTGTGTACACACACACCTGGCAAAGTTACTCATGATCATGCAAGTAATGGCTAGGAATTCTTTCTTTTGCTAACTACCACACTTAGACAGGAAGAGATTCAAAATAAATATAAAGGCTCTGTGCTCAGGGACAACTGTTGATTAAATCTTTGAGCTTTCAGACCACTAGCAATAAGAATAAAAATCAATGTCAGAAGAGGAGAATAAGCATTAAAGGAAAATTATTTTTCTTTTAGATTACTATAACAAAAAAATATCTTAAGAGTTAGCAAAACACAGCATTTTTTACTCGTGGCAGATGTTCTGCCTAAACTTGGCCTAAGCCAAATACATTCAAACTTTCTTCCTTCCTTTCCAGACTAGAGCAATTAAGAGAAATGCAACCTTTTAGCAGAGTAGCTTCAATGGTATTAAATATTAAAAAAGGAAAGATCTTTTGGACTTCACAGATTTTAGAACCTATTTAGCCTTTATGGTTCATTTCTTTCCACACTCAATTTGCTGTTTATAGGATATAAAGAACAGTTTCTTCTCTATGTCACCATAACTTTTTACATATGGTCTGTGAGCATCGAAAGCAAGAATTTTATTTCCTGAGTTCCAATGTACACAAATTTGTCTACAAGAGGATGTAACAAAGTCACATCACAGCACATTTGCACTGTTTGCACATTCAAATCAGCATTTGTTCAACAATGAAAACAGATTAAGTGAAATCCATGGTATTTCCATGGAACTTTATCACAGGACCTTACTGAGTGTCCATTTGATTCAGCAAAAAAACCTCCACGATTCAAAAGCACGAGATGAAACCCAGACAACCTTTTCATAATGCTGTATCACTTATGTTCCCTGGATTAACCACTTAGTGGGGATATAATGGAATTACTGTAATGGAACACAGTGTTTTCTGTAATTGTATATTGTACAAGCACTTTGCACGTCTCAGGCACAGACTTCAGCTCTTCTGTTCTGTTACTGTACCTGGAAAAACATCATTAAACCAACAGCACTCTTGGCTGCTTACTCTTCATCACTTCAAAGAATGCAGCACGATGTCTGAAGCCACCCAAGAAAGGCAGACAATCCTTTCACTTAGCTTCCTCAAATTAGATCACGTCCACTCTTGGTAAAAACCTTACAACAACTTAACCTACCAGTGCTGAAAAACCCAGGCTGGCTGTGTCTCTCCTCAGACTCCCAGTGTAGAAGTCCTACTACTTTGGGGCTTCCAGAAATTACAGAAGAAAAGTATTATTTGTATATAATATCAGGTACTAAAAGACATACTAATTGCTATGGATTTGTTATAATTTAGAGAACGCATTTCTGGGAAGGTTGGACTGACATTAACAATGAGAAAAACTCAGCGGCAAATGCCATTAGAAACCTGACTCAAAGCAGTAGAATTAGAATCCATCTTAAAATTAAATTTAACAAAGAAAAGAAAGGAATGAAAGCTACAACTAGGATACATTGACTTTTAAACATATTCAATACAAAAAAATAAAGGAAAACAAAAGCTTTGAGGACTTGTTCTGTCACAGGAAAATTTTTACCTCAGCTTGTCTGTACAAAATCATAGAATCATAGAATCTAGGGGTTGGAATGGACCTTACATATCATCTAGTCCCAACCCCTGCCCTGGGCCGGGACACCTCCCCACATTTAAGCCTGGCTGACTCTGATTCCAAATTCAGGATCTTTTATAAATCCCAAAGGCTGAATTTGAGGAAAATTTTGCTCTTATTTTGGGGACACTGACATGGTTCATGTATTAGGCAGCTCTGCTCCTCTGCAGCAAGGCAATGTGTACTTAGGAACTAGAGATGTTTTCCTCTCCCTTAAACCACCCCAAATGAGCTTCTGCCTTTCCATGTGTGAAGCTGTGGCTTCTCATGGAGGCAGAGAACCCAAAATAAGGTGTTCAACTGCAATCAGACTCTCAGTGCTGGAAAATTAGGTCATAGAATCAAAGTTGGAGGAGACCTCTAAGATCATCAAGTCCAACCATTCATCTGCCACTGTGGTGTAACCCTTGAACCCTAAACCATATCCTCCAGCACCAGATCCAGATGCCTCTTAAATACTTCCAGGGATGGTGAATCCACCACCTTCCTCAACAATACTCCAGTGCCTGAACAGCCTAACAGTGAAAAAACATTTTGCCCCCAACATCTAATCTGAATCTCCCCTGGCTCAGCTTATGACAGGGGGAACATTTGAATCTGGATGGTCAGGGCCATTGAGAACTAGGGCAGCCAGGGTAAAGGGCTCATTAAAGAAAGGAACTGCTCTCCTAAGGGACCATCCTTTTTATGGAGAGTCCACACAGAATAACCCACCCCCCTCTACCCCCAAAAAAACCCAACAAACAACCAAACAAAAAGGGCTCAGTTCAGAATCAGAAGAAACCACATTAGTTCTAAGACCTCAGTTCCTCAGCTACTCCAAGATTTAAGTGTACAGATATAGAATCACAGCATTTGGATGGGGCTTGAATTACTCTTTGAAGGAAAACTCGTTTGCACTGACGAAGAAAAAATTCTCTAACATTCTCAGACACAACATCTTTTCACAAGTCAATGATCATCCATCAGCCAAAATAATAAATACATCTATTAGACCTCATGCTGGGGAAAAATAAGCTCTCTGTCCTGAATTTGGCTGGATGCTCTTACTTCTGCATTCACAAAGATGCTACAAACCCAGTGTCAGGGATTTCTGTGCAAGGCCCTGGGCAGACTCTTGCCTTTCAGTGTTCCTGGTGCTTCTTTCAGTGAGATACTGACAGACTCTGAACCTGCAGAGTGCAGGAGGGAGGGAGGAGTTTCTTGGAGTCATCACTGTCTCCAGAGTCCCAGCAAAGTTGCTTGCAATGCGTCTGGATAAAGATGTTGCCCTTTCCAAAAGGAAAGTCAATGTCAATTACAGCCAAACATAAGATGTTTTCCCATAACCAATTAGCAGATATTGGTCATCTGGATTACAGAAGAATCAGACTAAAAACAGATCCACCAATAATTTTTCTGCAGTGAATAGACCAATTAACCTTTCAATCCATGCAAAGCTTTTTCTTGCTCTTCATCTTAAATCTGCATTTCTTTACGTGACTTGGCACTATGCAACAACAGCAGTTTTGCAAGGGGAATGAACCAAGACAGATATCATGTGTCTATTTGGAATTTGATCTCAGAGTGGTGTAACAATATCCATCCCAAAGTTTGCTAAAAGGCTTGCGGTGTTATCAACACTGGGAACCACAAAATTCCTAAAATGTAGCATTAAAATTAGAAAGCTAGCTACCTTCTTCAAATAGTTCCAACTTATCATAAGAGCCAAACTGCTACTTGCATGGTCCTGTGCTTGAAATACGGGTGGATTTCTTCTTTTTCTCCTTTGTTATCCCTACAATCCGTAGATTTTAAATGTAGGTTGACAGGTGATCTTTTTTTCATGTACAACCAAAGAGTTAGTTCTCATGATCTATATCAAGGTTTCAACTGATTCAGAGAATATTCTACTTCATCTAAAGTTGTTTTTCACTGCAACATAATGTCCTGGGTTGCAATGGTATGTATTCTATTTTCGTCTCCACAAGCTGTTAAAGAAGGCGGGGCAGTGATCCTTATCACCATGTCCCTGATGGCTCCCTCAGGGG